>NW_027205826.1:7110000-7290000 GCF_024711535.1 Dipodomys merriami | reverse complement strand
TTTCTGATCCTTAATGAGAAGGTATTCTTAGCATTTTTCCTCCCTGGAGCATCCTTCCAATTCACGTTCAGCCCTGCCTGATTCAAGTGTACAGGCCAGAATAACTCCGAGTCATTTTTTTTCTCCAACTTAAGGAAATCATTTCGGTACTCCTGTCATGAATGTCTTCAAAGCATATGTTGCTTCAACTGTGAGTTTTGTAGATCTAGGTATGAATAAAATGAGCTCTCTCTTTCTTAGTAGCTTATAAGTCATTGTAGCACAGAGAGTAGGATTTCATTTAAAAATGCTATCAGAGCCATGTGGGAGGTCAAATATCAGGCATTAGCATCAGACCTTATGAAGAATATGACAGACTATGGTTGAAAATGTTGCTGGCCCATTCCGTAGCTATGGGAGAATGAACACTTTATTTAAATGTGTATGACTCCATGATTTCTTCTGTACAGTGAGGTCAACAGACTGCCTACTAGGGCATAAATGTCATAAATGAGACAATGTATAAAAAACACTTATAATGAGACACTTGAAAAACTACAGTTATTTCTTTTTGTTTCATTAATATTATTATTATTACTATTATTTCTCCTCCTCTTCCTCCTCCTCCTTCTTATTCTTCATCTTCGTCTTCGTCTTCTTCTTCTTCACCTTCTTCTCCTTCTTTTTCTTCTTCTTCTTCTCCCACATCACATCTAGAATGTAAACCAGAACCAGAAAAAGTACAAACTGAAACACTGTGGAGTAAAGTAGATGTTGTAGTTGACTGACTTTGAAAAGGGGTAATTTCTTTCTTTTTTTGTCAGTCAAAAGGCTTGAACTCAGGGCATGGGCACTGTCCCTGAACATTTTTTTAAACTCACAGCTAATACTCTACCACTTTAAGCCACAACACCACTTCGCATTTTCTCACTGAATTTTCTGCACAGGCTGGCTTTGCACAGCAATCCTCAGATCTCAGCCTCCTGAGTAGCTAGGAAGACAAGAATGAGCCACCAGCACCCAGCTGAGAAGAGGTCATCTCAAATGATGGTTATAGGTCTCCAAAAGATAGAATTAGGATAAAAGGTTGAACAATGGAACTCAAGCACGGAGTCAGTCAGGACTGATATGGATGACTGACTCTGGGGGGATGATAAGAGTAACAGGAATCAACAAGGTTGAACATGGAGGCTCGGGCTAGAATCCCTCACTCTAGAAAGTCTTGGGACATTTTCCATAGTTTTTAATTAGAAGTTTCAGCGGCAAGTGTTGCTCACCTGGTATATACTTACGAAACGAAGATTTTGAAGTAGTCTTTAAACAGTTTCATTTTAAACGAGGAGCATTTCAACATGGAGAGAAACAAATGGAATCATTTGTAACATAGTTCCTTGTAGCACACTAGGTGAGTACTCCTTTATGCTTTTATTCAACTATTCTGTCTTCCTAAGTGTCTTTAATTACATCTGCTTGTGATGACCCTAGGAAGTTGTTTCAATAGGAGCTGTCCTCCTCAGTTGTTAACCCATCCTGCCTGTCTACGGCCAGGGGCAGCCAACCAAGGGCTGTGTGATCTGTCCACCTCTAACTCATCTCCATAGGCCCCTTTTGCTTTCTGCCCTGGAGCTTCTCACCTACCTGTAAATGGGAAAGATAACAAGAACCCTACCAGAGCACAATCAGGAGACTTTAAGGAGTGACTGGTCATGGGTGGATGTTTGAACACAAAGCATTAGAAGTTGATGAATCACGTCCTTCTTCCCCTCAGAGGGTCTATACTAAATGACATTCTCCTCCGTTTCTCCAGGAGATCTGAGGGGCTGACAGGGGAGCTCCTGAGCCCAGTGGAGATCCACTAAACCATGTTCCTATTTATTGGCTTCCCCCCCCCGTGTCATTTTCTCCAGCTCTCCAATCCTCAGATCTGACATAAGTGATATAAATCCCAAATAAGGTATCCTTAAGCTCTTATTTTTGAAGTATCCAAGTTATTGGAGATTATTTTTATTGTAAAAGTGACATACAGAATGGTTATAGGTCCACATGTCAGGTAGTGAGTACATTTCTTTTTGAAAAGTGTCACCTTTTCCCAAGTTTTACACTTGAGATTATTAATCAAATATTTTCCTTCTAAGTGATCAATATGAATTATTATGAATTTTCCATAATCTTTCAGCTCTAGGGCCAAGGAAGGATTATTACAAAAGAAGTCATTCGCAATAAAAACTAGTTATCTGTGTCTTTCCAAAAGATCCAAGTAATGGCTATTATAACAGTAAATATTCACAATTAGAAGCATGTATTTGTGTCTTTTTTGTGAAAATACCATACAGAGGGGTTACAATTACATGAGAAAGGTAATGAGTACATTTCTTATCAAGCATTGTTGCCTCCTCCTTTGTTTCCCCTTCCCATCCCTTCCCATCTCCCCCCCAGCCACCTGCCACTCCCATGCCAAAGTTGTAAAATTTGTTTTTCAACATAATGTCTTACACATCTCATTGTTGCAATGGGTCCACCTGTATCCCTGTTTAAACAATTTGTTTTTTCCCTTCCCCTCCACAAATTATACCAACATCAAATACAATGAAAACAGGGGTTGTACCGTGGAGGAGGGACATACAAAGCAACAAAGAAATCATCTTATAAAAATGTTAGAAACAATAGCAAGAAAGAAAAACCATTTGTATCTTTCAAAGAAAAAAACACACAACGGTTAAGAGTGGTTGCTGTAGTAGAGAACTAGAATCCCATGTGAGCTATCGAACTTCTTACCACACACATGGGTAAAGATATTTTCCTCTCAGCAGTGCAATGTCTGGTTAGAATGTCCAAGAACAAAATAAATTACCTTAGTGCCATATTCTAATGTGTTGAATTTGACCTGGATATAATTCAAAAGTGTAATGGACGAAGCTAGTTAACATGAAAATGCCGTCATATGGTTAATTCTATTACCTAAGAGTAGATTATCCACAATTAGGGCAGAGCACCCAAAAGGCCTAAGAAAGAATAAGTTAATATAAGGAAACAATGTATGCACATGTGCATGATGTGGCAGGAGTGATTTTTTAAACTATGATTAACTTTGGTAGCTGATTGTTTTGTAGGAAACTACAAAGCTACAAGCTGTCATACTTCATTTGTGTGAATATTCAGAGCTCCCTCCAGCTGCTGTTTCCAAGCCAGCTTCACAGTGAGATTGTACACAGAGAGAAATGACTTTGCCTTCAGAAAACCATAAGCTATCATAGTCTGGCCTTTACCTCCCTTATTATTGTGATAACAGTCCTTGCAAATAATGGTGTTATTTTACTTTCATCTGTTTGTTGGTTTTAGTGTGTTTTGACTTAAATAATCACAGTTAAAGGCTGCCAGAGTACTAGACTTAGAATCAAAAAAGTCTAAGTTTCCTCAACTGCATACTGAAGGCCAAATAACAACAACAACAACAACAACAACAATAATAGGGCTAGTTGTAAAACGGTACCAGTAAGTGCATTAACCCCATAGAATGTGCTACTCATTATGCTACAAGCACTGTATGCATTATCTCACTTCACATACTTAAACTGCCCTGTGCATTTGTCATCACTTATGAGTTGATTTGTTAACTAGGACAGAGGATGTAACTTATCCAAAAACATGGCCACCACACTGCTATAGGAGACACGTCAGACCTATCTCAGTTATGTCTGGGTCCCCAACTCTTTTTCATTCTGCAGACAGACACTCAGTTGCCCCTAGGCTTTCTTACCCATGGAATGGAGCTGACAAAGACTCTCTTCCAAGCAGGTGAAGGTATACATTTTATGGAGAGTGGGGAGCAGAGAATTCACACCAAGTCATCATTATCCCTTAAAATCCACAATCCAGACTGCCATTTTGGAATATCTTTTTTAGCATATAAAAATGTCATTATAAGACATATATGGGAAGTCTGATAGAATGCGTCCAAATGACCTTCCTTTATAGTCTCTGGAGACAAGTAGCTTCTCCAGGTGATTGGAAAAGTCCTTGTCTGTCCCAAATCAATTAGGCAGGAAAAGTCTAGGCTGATTCATAGGTTGGTAAACCCGTGCAAACGTAGTGGCTCCTCACATTGTGGGACGGGTCCAGGGATGAGAAGAAGATAACGAGCCCCCGCAAATAATTGCAATAAGTACAAAAAAGGGCCTGACATGGAGGTCCACACCTGTAATGTCAGTTATGTATCAAACATATATTCCATGCCTGAGGTGCCTTTCCAGAGTGTGCATTATTTTTAAACATTAACAATTATACTTGTAATATTTAATACTCATATTCCTCTGAATTATATTTAAGTAAATGCATGTATCTTTAAAGGAAAGTTATTCAGAATAAGGGGATATATATATATATATATATATATATATATATATATATATATATATATATGTTTGGGTCATTGTTGATACCATAAAAAAAAAAACAGGAAAAAATCTCTCCTGTGAAAATTACTATGAAAGGACAGTATATGACAAATATGAAGCAGAAAACCTATTAAAAATATTCTTCAACCTAAAGGAAAACTGGTGTACAACAGCTAGACTTCCATTCGTACACAGCAGAGCAGAGCACACACTCCAGAGATTCAGTAAAGACTGCCTCACTCTAAGTGAATTTTCTCTGCTGTCCTTCATTTCACTCTCCTTCCTTCTCCTTTTGAACTACTAACCCAAGTGTGTAGCCAAACATAATAAGACAGCATCAGATCCCCTGGAAACCCATAAAATTACAAACCAGCAACCAGCAGGATGTTGGCAGAATTTCCATGGACAACTACTAGCATGGCAGTGTTCTTTTGGAAAATAAAGCTGCATACTGCAATTGTCAATACATTAGCCGGGAAGATATCACCTTCATCTATTCAAATATTGACCCTCTTCTCTCTTGTTAATCCTTTCTACCTAAGGCTGCCTTCTTTGTTCATTCAATCTGCCTACTTTCATTAAGCAGGGATGGAATTTTATGAGACCGTATGAGATATAACAGAAGACAGACAAATAAGGTGTGTGTGTATGTCTGTGTGTGTGCATATGTGCCTTCAAAAATAGTCTAAAATTTAATGAGAACTTTATGTGATGATTAGGAAGTAATTTTCTCACTTCAACAAGAGTATTGAATAATTCATATGTTTGGACCCAGTAGATTAAAAGCAAAAATTCCACATTGCAGAAACCAAGAGGCATCAGAGCAACAAGCTAAGGAACAAAGACAACTTAAAAATCATAAATTGTTATTGGAAACGTGATGTACAGAGGGGTTACAGTTACACAAGTCAGGTAATGAGTGCATCTCTTCCCTCATTTTCCCCAGATTTTCCCTCCTCCCCCACCAAGTTATACAGTTCATTTTCAACATAATGCCTAGTGAGTATCATTGCTGCACTATTTCTGTGCCCCCCACTTACCCATCCCAAAATAGATAAACTTACATACAAGACAAAAGATTCCGAAAACAAAACAACAATAAAAGGAGAAAAAAAGCTGTGGGTTCCATTTTTTGGAGTTCATTTTGATAAACATTATTTTATATGATCATCTGAAGTAGGTCATAGAGAAGACAGCCACATATTTTATTCATGCATAGAGACAGAACAGATCTCATGAAGTGGGCTCGAGATGAAAGATTCAAAGTAAGAACTTTGAATTGGTACAGTTTGATCTTGTCCCTACAAGCTGTGCTATCTAAAGCCCATTTAATAGTCCGCAACAACTTGTTCCTCTTCATAAGGGAAGGAAAAAAAAAAAAACTTCTGTTCGACGGAAACATCTCATGTTAGCACCTTATACTGGAGTGGAGCAAAATGCATGTTATTCACATGGTACATGAATCCACAGTAGAAGAAAGCAGTGAGCAAACTTTGGAAGTCTGGAAAGAAACTTCAGAACAGGTAGAAAAGGCTGCTTCAGTGAATGTGATTAACCAAACAGCAATCTAAACATTCACACAGTGAGAACAAAGGAGGATATTCTTAGGAGAGGATCACAAGGGCTCAATAGCTTTGTCCATAAGATCATATAAAATGATGCTTATTGAAATGAAATCCAAGAAATGGAAGAGTGTTTTTTTTAAAATCATACACTTTGTGGTTCATCCCCCTCCCCTTTTGTTATTTTCTTCTTTCCTCTTTTTCCTTTGGTGTATTCCCTTCTGTCACTGTTTTTGATTTCTGTACCCTTTGGCTTGTATATAAGTTTATCTGATTTGGGGAGGGGAAGAGGAAATACAGAAATGGTGGGACAAAGGGTGAACCAATTCAGCAGTGATACTCACCAGACACTGTGTTGGAAATGAACTATACAACTCTGGGGAAAGGGATGTCAGGAGGAGAAAAACTGGGAGAGAACAAGGGAGGGCGTGGCACTGTTCAAAAAGAAATATACTCATAACCTGACTCATGTCATTGTAACTCTGCTATACATCACTTTTACAATAGAATTAAATTTTAAAAAAGAAATCAACTTTTACAAAAGATGTCCTTACAATCAAAAATGAAGGATGCCTGTGTAAAATCTGAAATCATATGAAACTTAGAGCACTGAGTCATGTGTCATCGGCTCATGCATGGGATCCTAGCTACTCAGGATCCTGAATTCCAGAAGATAGAGATTTGAAGCCAGCCTGGGAAAATAATTAATAATAATAATAACCAGTAAAAAATAAAACAGGATAGAGGCATGGCTCAAGAGAGATAGAGCACCAGTGAAGCAAGTAAAGTTTGAATTACCCAGTTGTCTCTTACTATAAAGTGACCATAATTTAGATAGTAAATAAAAAGCCTTTTCATAAAGATGTACAAAAAGATAAACAGAACAAAGTCCCCCCAAAAGTAAAACCATATATACAAGCCAAAGGCCAGTGGATCACACCTGTAATTCTAAATATTCAGGAGGCTGAGATCTGAGGATCTATACAACAAATTGATTTTCTACAAAGAAGCTGTTGTGACTCACTGGAAGGAAAGATGGACGAGTATCTTTCTCACATGTTATGCTTGAAACCAGTAATCCATAAAAACAAAACTACCTAACTCCAAGTAGATGATAATTATGCCTAAGAACAAACACTGTAAAACTTCTAGAACACTGGCTAATGCTCAGTGGCAGGTGCACAGAAATACTTAAAATAAGTCTTTGTTATAAAATTGAAGCATTTCATTGAATAATTTTACCTTGACAAATCCTGATTTTTTTCCCCTTGACTTTTGAACCAGTTTTGGATGTGCCTTGATTTCTCTCTTAATAATATATTACCTAGGACTCAGTCTCCTCCTCCTTCTCCTCATCCAGTTCCTCCTCATTCTTCTTTCCTTTCTTTTGTTTTAAGTCTTATTTTCAAAACGTTTTTTCTGGAAAAAGAAGAGGAGATTTGATGAAAACAGCCCTATAAAGTTTAGTAATATCACAACAATTTCAGTTTTTGTTAAATCCCTGCTCTGTATTACTTTGTAGTTCATTCTTCCCCATTCACCGCGGCAGGAAACCATGGATCTCTGGTGGTGTAACTTTGCCTTTCCAGACTTTTGTGTAAGTGGAAGCATACAATAAGATACACAGGCAGCCTTTGAGGTCTGGCTTCTTGCACGTAGCAAAATACATTGGGGTTTTAGCTTTCTTACTTAGTGAATAAAGTTAATTGTATGGATGTCTGATGGCTTGTTTACCCATTCAAAAATTTAAAAGCACCTCGATTATTTTCAGGTTTGAGCAAATATGAGAAAGGTGAATGTTTGCATTTTTGTTTGTTTGTTTTGGTGTCAGTCCCAGGGCCTAAACTCCCTGGGCCTGGGTGATTTTCCTGACCTTTTTTACTCAAGGCTAGCACTCTACCACTTGAGCCACAGCTCCATTTCTGGTATTTTGTGTAGTTAATTGGAGATGAGTCTCATGGTCTTTCCTACCTGGGCTGGCTTTGAACCTTGATCCTCAGATCTCAGCCTCCTGAGTAGCTAGGATTACAAATGTGAACCATTGGTGCCTGGCCTGAACAAGGTTTTCATAGCCATTCCTATATAGGTTTTCATGTGGCCTTAAGGTTTTATCGCAAAGGTATGTCTAGGTGTACTAAGAAATGGCTGATTTATTTCCAAAGTGATTTGCTTCTCATTCCCATGAATAGCACATGATATTTACTTGTTCCATATTCTTTCCATTGATTAGCATTCTTGGTGTTTGTGTGCTTCACTAAAAGAATACATGGGTAATATTGCAAGTATTTCTTGAGAACATACCAAAGAAATAGGATTTAGAGATTTCTCAAATGCCTCACACATTCACCCAGTCTTGTTTCCTAATAATGGGCCTCATTGTACCTTACTTTTCAAGATGTGGACCTTTAGAAATACTTCTTCATTTAAGTGCCAAGTTCAACTAATAACCACACCCAAGGATGTGATTCTTTAAGGATCAAGTACCATCTCTTTATTCTTTGATACATCCCTGAACTCAGCCCATTATTTGCAAATGTAGCCTTTTTGGTGTTAGGGGAAATTAACTCTTAATAGTTCATGAGAAAATCAGTCCTTTGTTTGGAAAAGTCCACTCAGATTTTCCTTTCTGTTCTCAATGGTGTGTTCTTAAGATATAAAGAAAATCAACATTGAGAAAGGTACAGACTAAGAAAGCAGAAAACATTTGAAGTGCAAACTACAATCACAAGGCATTGAAGGTAGTTAAATGAGCATCTCACACAATTCATTTAATACAAATCTCTCTGCACTCCAAAAATTGTCCCTCACTTCTTTTTCTTTCAAGGCTTATCTCATCTAAGTAATTTTTCTACTAGTTTTGAGCTTTTAAGGCAAAGGAGGAAGATAAAAATCTGTGGGTTACTTTTGTAATATGTTATGTTCTCTCTCAATGAATGATCCATGGCTTCTATTTAGGAAAATCACAGAATATACCAAAATGAGTTAATGATGGGTTTTATATTTATATCAAAGGCTGCTGTACCCCAGTGCATGGCTAAGCTAACTCCCCATTGCACAGAAGATCATGTGTCTGTCCAGAATCAGAGTCTGTGAGAAGAAATTGGTTGTCATGAAACAATTTTGATACTCACCAAAATCTAGAGCCACGTGAACTTGGTCTTCTGATGGTAGTTTTATACATTTTATTTCTTTTTACATTTTGATATCTTCTTGTTTTGCTTACTCTGTTGACAGGCTAGACCTGAAAACACATTTTAAAATGTTTTTGAAGGAAACACATTTTCAGAGGAGGATTCACATGTTTCAAAAAGATGGAAATTTGGGGCTGGGAAGGTGGCTCAGTGGTAGAGTGCTTGCCTTGCATGCATGAGGCCCTGGCTTCGATTCCTCAGCCCCACATAAGTAGAAAAGGCTGGAAGTGGTGCTATGGCTCAAGTGGTAGAGCATTAGCCTTGAGCTTAAGAGCTCAGAGACAGCGCCCAGGCCCAGTGTTCAAGCCCCATAACCGACAAAAAAAAGAAAAGAAAAGAAAATTTATTTTGAATACTTTATAGTTAGTCTCACATAGAACCTGATTCAAACAGAGGCCAGTTAAAATGTAACAGGACCTTCTTAAGTCAAAGAAGATGTGTTTGGTACATGCTGGCAGACAAATAATTTAGAACAGATTTCTGCTTTGCTCTCTAGATATTATCAAATGCTACTCCATTTATTATTCCATAGATATGTTAAGATTTATAGAACTATTATTGAAGGAATGATTATTAAGTGAAATTTTTCAGGGTCATGGTTACCATAGAAGGAAAGTAATCATTTTTAACTGTATTGCCTTTAACTGTAAGTTCTCTGAAAATGTAAGTAGTGTAAGCCACTGGTAAAAATATTTTGAAACATTTCCCTGTATACCATAGTTTCTTTCTCCCTTATGTGAAGTTTCATTTTCTGTGATACCAGTTACCCAAACTCAATCATGCTTCGAAAATATTAGATGTAAAATTCCAAAAATCTACAGCAGGCGAATTCTTAATTATGATTGTGATTGTCAGTTGCACCTGAAGGTCTAGATGTCTTGATGTTGCCACAGTGGCTTGTCAAAGTGAATTCTCCTTCACCTGCCTCACACAGTGCCTCCTGTTGACCTAAATCTCCCAATCCAGGCACTCAGATGGTCCCAGTCTTACCTGCTAGGCTCCTCTCGAAACATGTATGCTGGATGATAGCTTCATTTTGACTGCTGCTATTCTTTACTTTAATATACATGTATATATATATATATATATATATATATGTATATGTGTGTGTGTGTGTGTGTGTGTGTGTGTGTGTGTGTGTGTGTGTATTGAATTGTTATTGTAGAGGTGAAATACAGATGGGTTACAGTTACCTCAATCAGGTAATGAGTACATTTCTTTTTTGAACCATGTTACCCTTTCCTTCACTCTCTCCCAGTTTTTCCTTCCTGTCCCTACCCACAAGATGTACAGTTCATTTTCCACAGAGTGTCTAGTGAGTACCACTGCTGCATTTGTTTACTCTTTGTCCCACCATTTCTTTGCCCCCTTACCCTCCCAAAGACAAATAAACTAACAAACAAGATGGAAGGTAAAGACAACAAAACCAGCGACAAAAAAAATCTTTCGTTTCCTTTTCTTGCAGTTCATTGTGTAAAATATTATTTTATATGATCGTATGCATGTAATTAGTGAATCTTTGTGATCTGCTCCTATGAATAGCCTCCTTTGGTCTCACTTTCTGAATGTCTAGAGACCTATTTAATTTATTATGTACATTTTTTAACCACTTATAGATTTATAGGCACATGCTAGTTATCAGAAATGAGAAAGCCATGTGACTTGTGTTACTGCTGTTGCAATGTAGTTTAACTTTGATTTCCTGTATTCTAAGCCCTCAGTACCACCAAGTGACATTTCATATGTTATTTCCATCTTTTATATAAATAATTAAGTGAGCTATAATTACGCAAACCCTGCCATTCCATGCACATCCAGCTATTCTGATGGCTACCAGACTCACTTGCTTAAAATTCTACTTTAGTAGGCTCTTTGCCTATCCACAAACCTCAAATGGATCCCTGTGAATAGTCCAATAAATTCCAAAATTCAAAACTTAACAATTAATGCAGACTGACATATCCTGTTTCAGGGTTTGTAGCTTATTAGTTCCTCATCATATATCCCAAGCACCAGCTAATAATTTTCTTACAAACCCCCAGAGTGACTTGGATGTCATCACAAAACTTTGTTGATATTCCCTCCACCTACAAATGTTTCAATTTATTTACCTTTTGAAATTGAGTCTCTTCTTTCAGAATTTGCCCTACTAGTTTACTATATGTATAAACCAAAAATGACTGTTTAAAAAAATCAGATTTAAAAAGCCTTAGGAATCTGTGTTTTTAATGAGTATACTGAATTTCTACAAAGTTGGTTTTGGGACCAAAAACATTTGAAAGATACTATAAAGATAGGAAAATAGAATATATAATGTCTTCCAAGATGTCATTTATTGAAAGTTATTTCACATTCATTGGAATACATTGAATACTTGCTACCTGAAAAGGGAAGTGTTCTTTGCAGACAAGTGCTTAGATTGGCATTGTGAATCTATCACTTCCCAACTCTGTGGTCTTGGGCAAAATGTTTAACATCAGTCACACAGTTTCTTTCTTTCTTTTTGTGCCAGTAATGGGTTGAACTGAGGGCTGCCTGTCACTCTTACTTAGCTTTTTCATTCAAGGCTGGAGCTCTAACACATGAGGCACACCTACACTTCCAACATTTTGCTGGTTTAATTAGAGATAAGAGGCTCACAGACTCTCCTGCCCCAGCTGGCTTTGAACTGTGATCCTCAGATCTTAGCTCCCTGAAGAGTTAAGATTACAAGCATGAGCCATCAGAATCCAGCAGGTCTACTCTTTTCTTATATGTGGAATGGGTAAAGTAATAGCCATTGGAGTAACACTGTTTTGACTGATAATAAGTATGTGTGCTGGTATCTGGCACAAAAAGCTTCTTTCATATGAACTATGTTTGTATTTCTTACTATAACTCATGGACACAAAGTCTTTCTTGAGCTTGGGGTATTTATCCTGGCTTCTTTTTTCATTCTTTCTCAAATATCTGGTTCCTTTGTGAACACGATCTTTGTCGTCAACAGTTTTAAGCTCCATGAAGCAGTAATCATGTATACATTTAAGAAATTAACAGCTCAATAATGATATTTTTACTGTTTATATTGTTATACCTCATTATCTGAAGAGTTCAACAAATATTTAGGCTGGATTAATGTGGAAGTTGTGAAAATGTGCTGTTAGGCTCACATGTATAATGAGCAAATTTAAACCACTGCATACTTAGAGAATCTGGAATTATCACAGTGATTTGATGATGTCATGTTAACTCTTTAGAAAATGACAATGCAACTCAGAAAAATAAAACGATCAATTGTCTGTAATCCACAGGAGATAGAGCTGAGCCTGAAAAGCACGAATTTCTGGAATTGCAAACTCAACACTGCTTTGTTGCCACAGGAACTTGTAACTTCCTTCCAGGATTCAAACGTGGAAAAAGAATTAGCAGATTTCTCATGACAGTGTTCATTAAAAAGGATGCTATGCCCATCGAAGGCTCTGAGTAACTATACTCTGGGCATTCCTATAAAATGCCTTTGTGTCTGTCAGTTCTGCATTAGTATACTAAAATACCTGAGATGATTTTTTTTTTAGATAAGTTTATTTGTCTCATTGTTCAGAAGTTTCAGCCCAGTTTCTTTTCCCTGCTGCATTATAGGAACAGGTGGCAGAAGCAGAGCCTTCTGCACATTAAATGATAACAGGAAGAGAGGGAGTAAGAGGCTAGGATCCCAGTATCCCTCCAAGGGCAGGCCTGTAATGACATCACTTCCTCCCACAAGCTCCACCTCCTAAAGGGTCCACCACCTTCCAACAGCACCCCATGCTACTGACAAAGCATTCAACACATAGGCCTTTGAAGGACACTTACCCAAACATAAGCAGACTTCAAGTCTGTGAGACTCTTATCTACAATTAACCACCGAATACCGGAAGTGGTGCTGTGCCTTAAAGTGGTAGGGCACTAACTTTGAGCATAAAACCTTCAGGAACAGCTCCCAGGTTTTGAGTTCAAGCCCCAGGACTGACAAAAATAAATAAATAAAAATAAATAAATGAATAAATAAAAAGTAAAGATAACCTGAGATTAGTACCTGCCTTGCCTGTGAAGGTGTCAACTTTGAGAGTTGACATTCAGTGTCTTACTTTGACAAAAATTCAGGAAACACAAACTAAGGGAAAGGAATTCTCTCTCAGGTCCATAAGCTGCCAAACAAACAAACTAAGTGAGTCTATGTCTAGAAATGGGGTTCATATTCCAAAATCCTTGGATGTCTAGTGATTGCTGTGTCAAAAGAAGAAGAGAGAAAGGATGTAGAGAAAACCAGCAGTGTGGCAGCTGGTTATTCCCATTTGGAACTTTAATAACTCTTATGTGGTTCAAATAGAAGAAAGAAAGATCCCAGTGATATATCATTGGTTAGACACCAGTGACCAAATATTAATACCAGAACATCATGGGATAGTCCTATAAGCCAGCCATATGTAGGCTTCAAAAGTCCCTCACTTAATCCCATATAATTTCCAAATCTTCATCTACACACACTATTAAATAATCCACCCAACATCCTTTTGAGTATGTTTAAAAATCATGCCCTTTGCCTGGCACTGGTGGCTCACTACTCAAGAGGCTGAGATCTGAGGACTCCAGTTCCAAGCCAGCCCAAGTAAAACAGTCTGCAAGACTCTTAACTCCAATTAACCACCAGAAATCTGCAAGTCAGTTTGTGGCTCAAGAGGTAGAGTGCTAGACTTGAACAAATAAAGCCAAGGGACCAATCCCAGGCCCTGAATTCAAGTCCCAGTCCATGCTAATAAAAAATATGTTTTCTTGAGTGTTTTTTTTCCATAATCTCACACATATTTATTTAGATTCTCTTGACCAAAGGTCTGTTTTTAAGAATGTTTGACCTTATGCAGCCTTCAGCCTTTGTGCTTTTATTAAACAGAGGAGTTATACTCCATAGTGTTGGAATCTTTTCTCCTACATTGCCTCCATTCCCAACACAGTTGTGTATTATGACAACACTGAGATCCTCTTTCAAACAAATACACATATCTCGCTTGGTAATTTTATGTCATGCACTCAACCCCTATACTTGTCTTCTGGCTGTGAGAAAGAGAGAAAGCAGAAAATAAATGCTTTTATCCACTTTGAAGAAAGCAATATTTTAGTCTCAGGCAGCTTCCCAGAGGTCTAAGGAAACCATCCTTAGATACTTATATACTTAGCAGTTTACTCAGACACTTGGAGCTATCAGGTGGGAAAAGGACCACATTGTCTTGCAAAGAATCATTTGTTTCTCACTCATTCACTAACTTTTCTTTGTGGTGGTATTGAGGCTTGAACTCAGAGCCTTGAGCTTGCTAGGTAAGTGCCTTATCACTTGAACTACAGCTCCAGCCCTTGCTTTTAGGTTACATCTCAGGTAGGGTCTCACTTTTCCTCTGGTACGAGTCTTAGTACTGATAAAGAGTCACCCTTCTTTCCTCCCTCAAGTGTGGCAGTGTAGACGTTCAGGACACAGAATAAGGTGGAGGATGGAGAGGAGATGCAGAGAGCTTCGCGCAGAGAGCTGCAACAGTCATGTGCCCTGTCTAACGTCACTGAAATGTAAGGAAATTGTATCTTTTGTTTGTTTTTGAGAGAATAATAATAATAATAAGGTTAGATACTCAGTTTGGGCTGGTGAAAGCAAGATCTGTTTATTTTGCACATTGCAGAAATGTGGCATTTGTATTCTTTCTTATATAATTTTTGCTTATCTGTTACTAAGGAATTGAACCCAGAGCCTCATGAATGCTAGGAAAGTACTCAACTTCTAAGACACATTCCCAGCCCTAGATTTGTATTCTTGTATTCCAGCTTAGACTCAATAGTTTTTTTTTAAAGAAAGAAACTGAAAAGAAACAGGGAGTGATGATGGAAGTCTGTATGCTATGAAGTAGAAAAAAAAACAACTAAACTACATGCCAATATAAACATAAGACTTCCAGAGTCTGAAAATGTACAATGTGAAGGAGAGATTTGAAGGAAGCCTTAATAATCCCTGCTTCCAGATGTTTGCACATCTGTGGAGTCTGCTGACTGTGAGTGTGGGCTGGACCTATGACCTTCTTCTGATTGATTCAGACTGAAGAGGTGATGGGCGTCACTTCTGAAGCTATGACTTCATGATGATGACACTCCCATGAATACAGATCATTACGTAAACCCACAGGATCTTGCTAGAGATGTCCTCTCTAGCTTTTGAAGGGATGAACAACAGTAAAGTTAGATATCTGAAGAAAGAGAAAGAGAGAGAATAAGAGTGAGAACAATTTTGGCAAGGAACTGTGGGCATCCTCTGGATGATGAGACTGGTCCCAGACAATGAGTATCTAGGAGCCAAGAATTCAGTCTTGTGGCCACAAATGCAGTATATTTTGCCACCAACCTAAGTATTTTGGTAGTTTGATCCATCCCTACTAAAGCCTCTACAGAAGTACTTGGCTCTGGCCAACATCATTTTATTGTTCTCATTGCAATACATTATTATTGTTTCAATTTTATTCAAATATAATCTATAAATAAAAGGGTATAGACTTAAGTATACCATGTGATGAGTTAGCATACATATTATTGTATGATTGCCACAATCAAGGTATTTAATTAATTCATCGCCTTGTACAGTTATAACTGGTGTGTGTGTTTGTGTGCACAGGTGTGCATAGGAATATTTGAGATCTACGCTCTGAGCAAATTGCAAGTATCTGAACTAGTATTATTGATTATTACCATCACACTATACATTTTATTCACAGACATTACTCATCTTGTATCTGAGGCCTTGTACCATCTGATCAACATCTACTTTCTCCCATCCCTCACCTCCTGGAAATGAACATCCTGCTGTTTCCATGACCTTGGCCTTTTAGATTTCATATATAAGAGAGACCATATGGTGTTTGTCTTATTTTACTTAGCATAATGTCCTCAAAGCTCATCCATATTTTTCCAAGTGACAAAATATCCTTAAAAAAAATACCTTGGCTGGCATCTTGATTATTGATAGGTCCACTAAGCTACACCTGGATGTCTGACCACAGAATCTGTAGGATAATAAATGCAATGCATATGTATTGTTTTAGGCCATAAGATTTGGCATAATTTGTCAGGCAACAATTGAGAACTAATGCAAATAAGTAACTCACTTTCCTATATTGGGTTATTATTAAATCCTTACAATATTCTCTCATATTCTATACAATGAGGTCTTGTGGCTGAATTATTATTTATTGAATATCTGTGCAAAACTTTGCCACTTATATATTGTTTTCACAGGTATGATGTCAACTGTTTATTGAGATTCATTAATTTTACTGTTATCAGATAAGGGGTGAGGATACTGAAGCTTTGACGTGTATATCGACTTAACTAAGGATTAACTAGATAATACCACAAATCTGGGCTTTGTTCGTTTGACCTATGACTACAAATACAAGATCCTTACCCTGTACCACACTGCCTTGCTCAGTTATCTTAGATAATAACAACACTGTAATTGAGAATTGAGCACATTTTTCTGCCTTTAGAAAAGCTAAGTAGATTTGTTCCATTGCCAATAATGGCAAAGACCTTTCCTTTTTCCTCAAAAATAGGTATGCACATAAGAAAAATCCACAGAAAACTCAAAGACCTTCTGCTAACATGGCTTTCCAACATTTTAAAATCTGAAACTGTTTTTTGTTTGTTTGTTTGTTTTTTGCCAGTCCTGGGGCTTGAACTCAGGGCTTGGGCACTGTCCCTGAGCCTCTTTCTCTCAAGGCTAGTACTCTCCCACTAGAGCCACAGGATCACTTCTGACTTTTTCTCTTTATGTGGTACTGAGGAATCAAACTATGGCTTCATGCATGCTAGGCAAGCAGTCTACCACGGAGCCACATTCCCAGCCCCTGAAACAGTTTAAATTGAAAAAAAAAAAATGCTATTATCATCAGTAGCAAAGACACAGGGCCAACATTAAAAACAATTTTTTTACAGTGTCTACCTAGGCTTAATTTTTTTTTATTCTTAACATATCTGAAAATAAAAGGGTTTTGGCAAAACATTTCATAATTGAGGTCCAGACTCTAAACTTTATTAGTAACCAGAGCAGATGGCAATATTAACTAATAGAGTTTCTTTTTAAAAACTGCTCTCAGTTGAAAGAAGTATTTGGAAATGATGTAAAAACTTAGAATGTTACCTCTTTTAAATGACTAGTGGTGGAATTCTGTGAGGTCTGTTGCTGGCTTTTTTTAAATATAAAAGTTATTGAACAGTAAGTGAATGACAATCTCTTGAAATGGAGCAGAGCACTTTTTTTTTTTTTTTTGCTGATGGAGATCAAAAGCATTAGCACAAGCCATCAAAGTCGGCACCTGTAATAATATAAAAAGTATGATTAGCATGATCCTACTCTGTGTTCCACTTTTGTTTATTGAATACTTGCCATTAACTTTTACCCCTTGCTTTTGTCTCTTTACTTAAGCCTATTAGTAACATATAAGTCTACGAGAGCTTAAAAATAGCTTTATGACAAGTAAAGGGTTGTACGATTGCCAAATATTTAATAAGCTCCTAGAAAATATTCTGTTTTAGTTCAGCTTAAAATTTGGCCTGAGATGAAAGGAATTTCTTTGATTGTCAATTACTTGTTTTTCCTGAACCTACATTTTAAATGACAACAGGTTTAGGAAAGAGTTTGAGCCTCCGATTCAAGGTTGGAATGCTCTTACTGTGTGTCTGTGTGTCTTTTATCAAGGCCCTTGATTAGAAAGGGAATGGATTGGGTTTTGTTGTTGTTGCTCCATCTTCCCCTGTTATGAAATTCATCCCAAATGTTTTCCTGTCTTCGCACAAATTATGGCAGAACCTGGAAAAAACAAGTTCTATTACTACTGTGCGTCACCTGTGTGCTTCCTTCCAAAAAGCTCGTGGCTTGAAATTGAATCCTTTTTTAGAAAGAAAGAAAGCCCTGCTGAGTTTCAAAGCATTAATGCTTAAACTGTGAACAACTTAAGGATATTTTGATTTTTTGTTATTTCTTAATCCTGAGCACACAAGAATGGTTCTATTTTTACCCTTACCGAAACAAATAGACTCATTAGGTTCCAAAATACTTCATCCTTGTTCAGTATCTCTACCCAGGAGGTTACAGGAGAATAAAACAGATGTTTTGTGCACAGACATAGATTCTAAATGTCCTAGCTCTACAAATTTCAATCTAGTGTGTCATCTCCTTTCATACGCCTGCTAATTCATACAATCTTAGGAAAAGTCATAAGGTCTTATAGCTGTAATAAATGTTGAACAAATAGCATGTACGGCCTTTGCATCACATCTGAGTCATGGAAGTCATTTAAAACTGTTATTTAATGACTAGAAACAGCAGAATTTCCTTTAGTCACATCTATCTATCTATCTATCTATCTATCTATCTATCTATCTATCTATCTATCTATCTATCTATCTATCTATCTATATTTATTCATGCCAATACTAAGGCTTGAAATCAGGGACCTCACACTTCTTGGGTAGTTTTTTTTGTTTGTTTGTTTGTTTCTCAAGGCTGGAACTTGATCACTTTAACCACATATCCATATCCAGCTTTTTTATGTTTAATTGTAGAAAAGCATCTCACAGATTTGTCTACCTCGGTTGGTTCTGAACCATTATTGTCTAAGCCTCCTGAGTAGTTAGGATTATAGTCAGCACCTACCTTCTTATTGCAAAAAAATAAAAAAAAAAAAGTAAAACAACAACAACAACTAAAACAAAACAAAACACCGAAGCATTACTGAGCTACAATTCATAATTCCTTCAGTTCTGATTTGGTTAGTCTCAACCATGTGACCATGTTAGTAACCATGTGACCACATCATTTATACAGTCCCAACAGGAGTGTGAGGAGCTAAAATTAGGTCATCTTCCTTGAACAATGGTGTGGTTCAGGACATGCCATAACCAACAATACGGCACCTTCCCTTGAGTAAACTACAGAAACATATTGATCTCTCTAGCTTTCCCTAACAATTTCCTCTAAAGCAGGTCACAAGATTTTCGGAAGGGTTTTTTGTCCTTGCTTGGAAGCAGGTCATATAAGCTTTGTCCAATTCTTTCTAGCCGCATCACACCTTTTTGGTCTAGTTATACGTCTCTATCCACTTCTTTCTCAAACCTGTCATTGAAAATAATCCGTTATCCATTTCTTAGAGATTTAATTTCTTTTTGAAGGCTTCTGTGTTATTTATATTAAGTATATTCCTATGTGTTTCTCTTTTGTCATGGCATCCTATTATAGTATGGATTTTAAAATGTATAACCAATATCTAGGTGTAAAACTCAGGTTGGCCCTAATAGAAGTTGTAATGGAAGTTGGTAGAACCTTTAAGAAATGGGGGCCTCATGGAATATTTTGAGGTTACTAGAGGTATGGTCACTTGAAGGATATTGTAGGATCCAGGCCCAGCTTTGCTTTCTTGGCTTGTTTAGTCATGAGTAGTACTTTTGCTCTGTCACAGGCTCTCGCCATGTGTGGCCATACCAAAAGCCCCAAAGGAATGGGACTAATAGGTCATTGATTATTCTCTAAAACTAAGAGCCAAACAATGTTTTTTCTTTTGATAAGTTGATCGTTGGTTAATAAAAGATCAGAAAGCTGACACAAAAACTCTTCACTATGAATCCAAAATGCATAACTTGCCATTTTAACATTAGAATCATACTGGAAGCCTTTATAAGGGTGGAGGAAACACTTGCCAAATAGAACAACAAAATAAACTTTGTTCTTGTCCTTGAAGAATGCTTCTAGAAAGCCTGTGGTACATAGGTCATCCATTGCAGGAAGTACACAATTTTCATGTTGTGCGTGACATTACTTATAACAATGATGATCAATGTACACATTAATCCTTTCATTAAGTCTTTCAGGACTCATCATTCACGTTTCCATTCCCCAGATTTTTTAAAAGAATATTGTTCAAACTCAATTAATTGTCAGTATAAAGACATTTTTATTGAAACTTGAAATTTAAAAAGAACTGACCTCGCTGCAGCATTATTCCTTTGAATGAATAAATGTCTTACATTTTTCCATTAATTTGTGTCTTTGTTTTCTTTCACTAAAGTTATAGTTTTTTCTCCTGTACTTTTTCTAATACTTACTCTTGGGAATTATTTATGTATTGCCTACATCTTAAAATTGGTCATTGTGGAGAAGACATTAGGAACTTAGTATTATATAGAAGACATTAGTAACTATAATCCAACTTATGTAACTATCACCCCTCTGTCCATCAGCTTTATAAAAACAATACATTTTTAAAACCCACCTAAAAGCAAAGACAGTTTTTAAATCTAAGGCTGAGAGTTCAGAGCAAAAATGATAACATTACTCTCCTATAGCTTCCTAGATCAAAAAGGACAGCTTGGGCAAATTCATCTTTAGCCTCATCCTTTCTAAGTTATTATGCAAGAAGTGTAAGAGCAGGTGGAAATTCCTCTCAAAGTATACAACTTAAACTGTAGCTGTGAATAGAAGAAACTGCATCTGCACAATCTTATACTTGAAGAGGAGTTATGTTTCTTACCCTCCCCCCCCCATGCTACTTTCTATTGTGAGATGTATGGTTAATACTCCAAGCACCAGAATATAATTAACTTTGTTAATTCTCTTCTTGTTTGTGGCTTCTCTTCATAGCCAAGAGTGTAATTAACGTGTGGAATTAGTTCCAAGTTCAGTGATGGGGCTTCAGTATTGCACAAAGTAAAAATTCATAGGGAAATTGCATTAGCACATTTCAGTCATCGACTGCTATGTGTTAACACACTATTTAGGCTGAAATCTAGGAATTGCTTATTTGTCTTACTATCCATAATAAATCAAAACTTATAAGAAGTCACCTACATATGAACTTTTGGTAAAAATGCAAATACTTGCTTGAATATGGGTAAGTATAAACTGAAGAAAACCACAGTGGCCTTATCAAGGTGGTTATTTTCAACGTATCAAGCTTTTGGATCATACAATTTAATATAAGTCTCAAGTTGTAGAAATCTGCAAAGAAATAGAATTCAGAAACATCTGCTTCTCCAAGTAAATTCTCCCAAATTTAGAGAAATGAAACAGTTAATCCATAAGCCAAATTCTATGCTTTCTCTATTTGAAATATAAACTCAACAGAACAGTTGGATGATTAACAAGGAATAGAATTTGGGTCAGAGAAAGCTTCTACATAAAGTCAGCTATTTTCCTTCAACTGATTCTTGGTCTATATCCATGAGGAGGAAATATACAGCACAACAACATAGTTCACTGACATTTCGTGAAATCAAAGAAATCTAAAAAAAAGTGTTGGGTCTCTACAGCCAGATGTGTTGGGGGTGAATTTTCTTAACATTTCATCAAACCTATGTTCTTATTACTTTAAGTGCCTTTCTCATCAGATTCCCTAGCTTTTTTGTTGTTGTTGTTTTTGTTTGTTTTTGTGGGGTTTTTTTATTTTGTTTTGTCTGTTATGGGGCTTGAACTCTAGGCCTGGGCACTGTCCCTGAGCTCTTCAACTCAAGGCTATCACTCTACCACTTGAGCCACAGCACCACTTCTGGTTTTCTGATGGTTGATTAGAGATAAGAGTCTCATGGACTTTCCTGCCCAGGCTGGCTTTGAACTGCGATCCTCAGATCTCAGCCTCCTGAGTAGCTAGGATTTCAAGGGTGAGCCACAGTGCCCACCCCTAGCTTTTTTTCAACAGACTGCTTTATACTGCTCTGAGGACTCGACTCATCCAGGTTGATATAACTATAGCAAGAGAAAGACAGAAAATCTGACCCGATGGGAGACTTGTTGGCAAAGTCTCAGAGACAGCGTCATATGGGATTGCACTACCAGCACATACATCTGAAAATAGATACATAATCACACAGGGGATCTGACCCTACACCGCACTCCATAAAAGATCTGAGGTCCCTGGAGTCAAGTCGACAAAACAAAAAAATGCCAATAGTGGACAAGCAGCTGACACATTCAGTGAAGTTTTCAGTGTACATACACAGGACATGTCGCAAGAGTTGCAAGAAAAACAGAGAAGATAACTAGCATCTTCAAGCATGGAAGTATTATTATAATTATGCAAGATTTATGGCAATGGTTCTCAACTAAGGGTAATCTTCCTCCCAAGGGTCATTTGGCAATGTCTAGAGACATTCTTGGTTGTCTTAATTGAAGTGGAGTTTGTCAGAGGGGGGATTGACTTTCATCTGGGGGACAGAGGATGAAGATGACACTAAACATCTCAGTGTGGAAGACACCCCTTCCCCACCAAGAATTCTCTCACTCAATATCAGTAAAATAAAGGTTGAGAAAATCCGATTGAAAATTGTATGTTGGGAAAACATACAAAGAGCATTTTTTTAAAAAGCCTTAAGTAGGGTCTGGGAAGGTGGCTCAGTGGTTGAGCACTTGCCTGGCATGCACGAGACCCTGGGTTCGATTCCTCGGCACCACATAAGCAGAAAAAGCTGGAAGTGGTACTTTGGCTCAAGTGGTAGAGCGCTAGCCTTGAGCTGAAGAGCTAAGGGACAGTGCCCAGGCCTAGAGTTCAGGTCCCACGACAGACAAAAATATCCTTAAGTAGTTGTGTGTAGGGGTTTTAGTTCCATATGTCAGTTTGCAAATGCAATGTACCATAAGCAGTCCCCCCCACAGCTTCATCTTTCTCCACTGTCTTTCCCAATCCCACCCATCCCTTCAATTTCCATTTTTGCATATGTATATTTTGGATTATGGATGCAATCGCCTATTCTTCCTATCTCTATTCGTTTACACCCCTCCTCCATGACATCCTCCCTGCCCAACCCCCAACACATACTCCAGCTTCCGGTTATTTGTTTTTGGTAAATGGTTAAGTTTGATGTTCAAAGAACTTACACCATGGACATATATACATATGCATATACCATACTTTACTTAACATGTCTGTGTATATATGCATATGATCCTGTATATCCTTTCTGAGTTCTTTCAGAGGGAAATACCAGATTTTTGCACCTGAGGAAAGGATATTCTTACCACTTCACTTCTTCAACAGATCAGAAAATAGATTCCAATGGATCCAAAAATTGTGGTATCTATACACAATGGAATATTATGCAGCCATTAGAAATGACAAAATAATGGCATTTGCAGGGAAATGGATGGAGCTAGAAAGAATCGTGTTGAGCGAGGTAAGCCAAGAACGAAGAGACAAACAGTACATGGTCTCCCTGATAAGTGGATGATGAATCCAAAATGTTAGGTGATATGACAAAACTAACAGGACTTAAGAAACAAAGAACTCCCACTCATCTGGTTGAACCACTACCAAATATCCCCATGCTGCTGATCACATATATGGTATATAACATGTGAGCACCGTTATATATTACAGACTGTGATAGACAATTTGCTCCAAGAAAGTTAGAATGAACTTGTGACTTTAAACAAGCATCATTATTCCACAATACTGTGAATTACTGGAAATTAAGTAATCACTTAATCACAATCAAAAAAAAAAAAAAAAAGAACCTTGGGGAAGGGAGGGAGGGAGGGGATGGTAGGGGGAAAACAATGGAGGGGGTAACAATGCTCAAGAGGAAGTGTACTCATTACCTCACTCATGTAACTGTAACCCTCTGTATAGTATCTTTACAATAAAAAAAATTTTAAAAAAATAAAGAAAAAAAGAAAATAGATTCCAACATTTCCATTACCCCATGGTGAAAGACACACTCTTTATTATTTCATTTCCTAGATGGGCAACATTACAAAGTTGCAACCTGGCTCAATCATTTCCATAGGACATCCAAATACAAAACATTATGCTCTTAGTCTGAGAAAAATTAAACAACAACAACAATTTTCAGAAATTCTTTTCCTTTGTTGGTCAAACTGGAAGTCCTCAAGTGAATTTGATTTCAAACTGATATTTTAAAGGTATTTTATGAGTCTTTGCAATGTCTCTCCAAGTCTTGAAAGAGTGACTGTGGTGAAAAGCTATAATCTTAGTTTCAATAAAATAGACTTTATTTTAAATTACTTCCTCAGCCTTAACACAGATATGTAGAGGAAAAGAAAAGTTTGGAAAAGATACTTCATATTTAATGTTTCCAAACAGCTTTGCATATGGTCATCAGTGTATATTCTAGGTGTTTTTACATTTCAAAAAAAGAAACGGAGGGGGAAATATGTAGGAAGAACAGCTGAAATCAAGCAGATGTCCTTGAAACCTCTAAACAAATCATTCGTATCCACTATGATAATTCCTTTCCCCTCATGGTCTATATGGAAGTGGACAACCAAAGATCTAGACTGTAGCCTTGAAGGTCCATGTTACTGATGTTTTCCATAACCAGGACATCTGCACAATAAGGATATCTGAACAATAGTAAGCTCTAGGAGCCCATTAGATTTGATTTACATTTCCAACATTAAAATTTCCATTTAAAAAAAAATCAGCACTGAACATGCCAATCCTTATAAATTAGCATAAGAAAGTAAAAAAAAACAAGGCTTCTGGAAACCAAATAACCAGTAATGATGTTAAACATGTCTGTTCATTAGTTGGGTTAAATATTCCTGCAGATGAAGACATATATAGATAGATAGTGTTTTCACATTTTCTTATAAGGAATATGCATCTGTTAAGGGCAACAGAATATGACAAAATGTCATCTATCAAAACACTCTAAGCAGTTCAAGGACGTCCAGGCCAAAAGTGAGCTTGACCTCATCTCCACGTTAATCAACTGGGCATGGTGACACATGTCTGTGACTGCAGCCACACGGGAGGCTTGTAAGTAGGAGAATATTGTCTGAAGAATGTTACGAGCCAAAACAACAACAACAACAACAAAATCAACCAACGAACCAAGCAACCAAACAACAAAAGAAAAAAACCCTTTGAGACTATCCCAAAAAGGAAAAAAAAAAGATTCTACAGAAAAGATGGCAATCCCAATGCTTCTTCACGCTCATAATTTTACAATGACTTGAGACAAAATTGTAATAAAAGGTTTTCATTCTGATGTCTTCTTTTCTATTACTATTTTTGAAAATGATCTTTAACTCGTTGTACAAGAGAGGTGCCACATAACAAAGCAGGTTATGGATAGAATACATCTTGACCAGTCTCACCCCTTTTCATATTCTCACCCCCACACACTTCAACCAACACCTACCTTTACTTTTCTTGGTTTTCTGATATATGCAATGAATTTCTGACTGCACCGTCTCCCCCTTCCCTGTTTTATTTGTCTTCTTCTCTCCCCTTGGCCCCATCCCCCTCTTGGACTGTACCCATTTGGTGGTGTTGATTTTGTTGAGCCGTGACCTAGTCTTTCTAAAAGATAATACTATTTGAGCTCTCCACAGACTTTCCATAGAATATTTATGATGCCTTCTTAAAGTGTAAATGAAGTGTAAAGGAATTGAGCACAGCATCAATCTCGCCTATGCATGTAGCTATAGCTTTAAATTCTAATAAAAAGAATTTTCATCCCATCATATAAGCTAATACTTATCTCATAAATGTTCTTGTTCTCAGTAAGAAATAAATATAAAACTCCTCTAGAAAAAAAGTAATTCATCCAACATTAATAGCTCTTCTGAAACATTTTTTAATTTTTTCCATCTGGTCACTTCCAAGAAAAACTATTCAGGATTTCCAAGTAATGAAGAATCAAACTAGGTAAGTTCTACTCACAGAAAAATGACCAGAGGGAATACAATGTACTGTTAAATTTCCAAGACCCACGTTTCTCTCCATGAACGTTGGGACATCTCATGACCTTATAATAAGGCCATACAAGTAGACAGTCCTCCAAAATACATGGTCTCAATGGCTTAACAATATTTCTAGCTTTCTATGACAATGCTAGCTACCGCCAAGCCATGTGGAAAGAAGAAAGTCTCACATTTTTGAACGACTAATTTTTAATCACAGCAAGACTCTCGTAGTTTGACAAGCATAAACTCCCAGGGAGTAAATGTTTGCCCTTCTCATTTATAAAGAAAGATAGTAGTAGTTCAATAAAGAAAAAGTCATCTTTGACCCTCCATTATAAACTCAGATGTTGGGGTTAAATAAACAATAGAAAATGTTTATTATAATCAAGAATTGACTGTTTAGCACAGTGTGTTTAAGAAGCAAGCTTGTTTGTGAAACAAAGACTTCAGCTTGGTATAATCTCCTAAATGCATGTGTTCTCATC
The DNA here is from genome assembly GCF_024711535.1 of Dipodomys merriami. Taxonomy (NCBI): domain Eukaryota; kingdom Metazoa; phylum Chordata; class Mammalia; order Rodentia; family Heteromyidae; genus Dipodomys; species Dipodomys merriami. The sequence continues at coordinate 7,263,642 of NW_027205826.1, read as the reverse complement.
AATAGAGTGGGTCCCCATTGCTCAGTGTCTCTTAGCTTTTAACTGGAAAAATAATTGAACAGCATTATGGGAAGATGGCCAGTAAGGCGAAAAGATTTGAGCATCACATCTATTTTCATGTTTATGGAAGGCCTTTTCAGGCTTTCTATAGAGCTATGTAAACAACACTTGGCAACTCTTCTTTTGCCTTAGCTCATGTAATCCTCTTGAATGTAATAGACAATAACAGAAAACATATTCTTTCCTCTTTATTTCTGGAGGCTAGAGGTTCTAAATAGGTTCTAAATAGCTGTCTCAAGTTTACCAAACTACTAAATCAAAGTTGTGCTAGCAAGTTAGTTGTTGAATTCCTACTCCCAGTATCTGTGTGTGTGTGTATGTATGTATGTTTGTGTGTGTGTGTGTGTGTGTGTGTGTGTGTGTGTGTGCGTGCGCGCATGCCCATGCTTGCTCATAATGGGGATTGAACTTGTAGCCTTGCACACTTAGTTGGCTTTCTGGATCACATCTGTTGCTCTACTACTTGAGTCACATCTCCATTCTGGAATTTTGCTTCTTAATTGGAGATGGATTCTCTCAGACATTTCTCTTTGGGCGAGCTATGAACTTCATCCTCTAAGACTCAGCCTCCTGACTAACTAGTATAAAAAGCAGGAGCCATCTGTGTCCAGTTCTAGTCCCAACATCTTAATGAGTATGTGCACCCTACATAATTATAAATATATAAATATATAAAATATATACTGTTTTTAGCCAGGTGCTTGTGGCTCACTCCTGTAATCCTAGCTACTCAGGAGGCTGAGATCTGAGCATCATGGTTCAAAGCCAGCCCAGGCATGAAAGTCTGTGAGACCCTTGTCTCCAATCAACCACCAGAAAACCAGAGTTGGTGCTGTGCTGTGGCTCAAAGTGGTAGAGCAGTAGCTTTGAGCAAAAAAGCTCAGGGACAGTACCCAAGTCTTGAGTTCAAGCCCCATAGCTTAAAAAAAAAGTACTGTTTTCTATCAACCCACATTGCATTCCTTAGTGAATATGGTCTCTAATCATTATTTTCATTGCATGCTTTTCTTTGATAAAGATGTAGTCTAGGCTGGGTGTAGTAGTCCACCCTTGTAATCCCAGGTTCTCAGGAGATAGAGATTAGGAGGACAGAGGTTTGAATGCAAAAAACCTAGTAACCCCATCTCAATTAACAGGAGATGTTATGTATTCACATCTATAATCCTAACACAGAATAGAGGAAGATCAAGGTCTGAGGCTAGCCCTAGGTAAAACACATAAGACCTCCATGGAATATAACTAGAAAGCAAAGCAAGGGTTATGGCTGTGGCTCAGGTGATAGAATGCTGTGTGGCAGGCATGAAACCCAGAGGATAAGTCCCAATACCACTCTCAACTTAAAAATTACAAAGATAAACTGGATACTGGTAGCTCACACCTGTAATCCTAGCTACTCAGGAGCCTGAGATCTAAGGATTGTAGTTCAAAGCCAGCCTGGGCAAGGGAAGTCCATGAGAATCTTATCTCCAACAAACCACCAGAAAACCAGAAGTGGTGCTATGGCTCAAATGATAGAGTGCTAGCCTTGAGCTGAAGAGCTCAGGGACAGCACCCAGGCCCAGAGTTCAAGCCCCGTGACCAACAAATAGATAAATGAATGAATAAATAAAAAGATATGGCCCTATCTTTTTTTGGCCAGTCCTAGGGCATGAACTCAGGGCCTGGGCACTGTCCCTGAGCTTCTTTGCTCAAGGCTAGCACTCTACCACTTGAGCCACAACATCACTTCCAGCCTTTTCTGTTTATGTGGTACTGAGGAATCAAACCCAGGGCTTCATGCATGCTAGACAAGCACTCTACCACTCAGCCACCTTCTCAGCCCAACCCTAACTTTTCAAACTATTCCTCCTATCACAGAACATTGTATTATTTCCAAATTGCCATAATAAAATGTTATATTTTTCTAATCATTAATACAATTACCCTCTGAATCCAGATAGCTTGTATGTTACCTACTTTGTGAATAATTGTTTCTTTCCTGAAGGCCACAGCCTTGGAAATCATAAACAATATTTTAGATGTGTAACATCTAAGTGGACCTTCTCCTGTTGTCTCAGTTTTTACTTGGATTTCAAAGAGCATACATTGCAAAATGTATACATGACAATGACTTCTGCCTTCCAGAGATAACTGATCATGGATATGTGGCCTAAAACAGATTCAGCCTCTCTTTCCTCTTGCTCATTTGCCTACCATTATGTAACAACACTTGAGCACTCACTAGGGAGATTGATTAATCTTTGGTGGTGGTGGTGGTTGTTGTTTGGAACAACTGCCAGCATGTTTTTGGCTTTTCTTTTCCTTGAGTTATGCTTTCTTAACCCACCACAAGCCAAGGAAGGGCACATAGTTCCTGATATGTGAGGATAATATTTCGTGAAATGAACTCCAAGAAAAGGAAACAAGATACATTTTTTTAGTTACCATCATTGCTATTTTTGTTTTCTTGTCCTTTCATCTTGTTCGTTCATTTGTTTGTATTTGGGTGAACAAATACAACAGTGGTCCTCACTGGACACTGTGCAGAAAATGAACTGTACATCTTGTGGGTGGGAAAAATGGAGAGAAGGAGGGAAGGGAAGACATGGCTCATAAAAGAAATGTAGTCAGCCAAGCACTGGCGACTCACATCTGTCATCCTAGCTACTGAGGAGGTTTAGATCTGAGCATCCAGGTTCAAAGCTAGCTCAGGCAAGAAAGTCTGTGAAACTCTTATTTCCAATTAACTACCAGAAAACCAGAAGTGGCACTATGCCTCAAGTGGTAGCTCACCCACCTTGAGCTGAAGAGTTCAGGGACAGCACCCAGGCCCAGAGTTCAAGCTCCATGACTGACACACACAGAAAAAAAAAATGTACTCATTGCTCATTACATGATTCATGTAACCATCACCACTCTGTATATCTACTCTACAATAACTACCAACCGATCAATCAATAATAAAAATAAAGGTCACTAACATTACAAAAAAAAGTGAAGGGGGAAAGGCAAGAGGTTGACTGGAGAGCATGAGGTTGGGGGTGAAGGCAGAGGAGAAGCAGAGCCTTGAGAACAGGACAGAGTGAAGCCAGGCATCAGCCCACCTGGAGAAGATCTCAGGTTTTCTGCAGGGCCTGAACAGCGAGAGAAAACAGCTTCAAATGGTTACTCAAGAAATGGGGCTGGGATGTAGCTGAGTGGAAAAGCACTTGCCTAGCAAGTGCCAAGTCTAAGGTTCGATCCCCAGTACCAAAAAAGAAAAGACAAAAAAAAAAGTACAGTTAAAAAGAAGCAAGAAATCAGATGGACCTAAGTATTGATGTAAGTCAGTGAATACTAAAGAGAGTAGTCTACTATCAAAAGAACCCATAAAATCACAGTAGAAAGATCACTGCACAGGCATCTGCCTAGACTCAGATCACAACTGAAAATCAACTGATAGCTATTTTTTAAACCCTATGTCTCCTGTTCACCTTCCCTCATCAAGGAGAATAAAAGACATGAAACATGTATAAATGGTATGAAGTTGCCTCCTTTTCTACTATACCTTCTTTTTTTTTATTTTTATTGTAAAAATAGTGTACAGAGGGGTTACAGTTACATGAGCAAGGTCATGAGTACATTTCCTATCAAGCATTGTTGCCTCCTCCTTTGTTTTTCCCCTAACATCCCTTCCCTCCCACCTCCACAACTCTCAGGAAAGCAGAAGGCTACTGTGTATCAGCTCTACTAGTGATCTGAGAGGGAGATTACAGAGAGTTTTTATCTAGAAGATAAGAGAAAGGTATTGAGAAAGCACAATACAATGATTTTACAGCCTTGCCTAGCAGAATACGGCTTCGTCAATCACACATGTGCACATATGTTCAAATTACATTCTGATACATTTTTTATCAATTTGCAATTTTGACAACAATGGAGACAAATTAATCCTATGGTGCTCTTTCTAGCTTTCGAACCTAGATCTTTTTTTTTTTTGTTTTGGTATTTCTTATAATTTAATAGGCAATGCTGGACCCCAAACACAACACTCCGATTGGCAACACAAGTGGATATTTTCGTTTAGTATATTGACTATTTGTTTGGTCACTTAATAAATTGGCTATACCATTGACCAGTGGATCTATTTTTTTTTTTTTTGGTCGGTCGTGGGGCTTGAACTCTGGGCCTGAGCGCTGTCTCTCAGCTCTTCAGCTCAAGGCAAGTGCTCTACCACTTGAGCTACAGCGCCACTTCCGGTTTTCTGTGGTTTATTGGAGATAGGAGTCTCACGGTCTCTCCTGCCCGGGCTGGCTTTGAACCGCGATCCTCAGATCTCAGCCTCCTGAGTAGCTAGGATTACAGGTGAGAGCCACCAGCGCCCGGCTCTATTATTTTTTTATACTTACTATTTTCTTATATTTGCATGAAGAAATAAGAAGAGATGAATCTCATTCTCTACTTAACATTTAATGCAACTACTGCTGCAGTCTAGCTTACAGGCATACATACAGATAGATGAGAAACAGATAGACAGACAGACAGGAAGACACATAGATGGAGTCTTACTATGTTGCCCAAGCTGTCTTCAAACTTATGATTCTCCCACCTCAATCTCACAAGTGCTATGATTATAATATAAAGCAATTGTTACCTAAGTAATGTTCGTGTATATTGAAACTCCATCTGAAAACATTTTCCTTTTAATTTCTAACCCTTGGGGAAAAAATCTGTCTACTTTTCTTTATGCTTTTGTCATCGAATTTTGAGTGCTTCAATGTTTGATTGTTTCTTCCATCTGGAATGTATTTGTATTAGACTCTGAATCTGATAAGCATAAGTTGAATATGACAAAAATCTCTGGGGAAAACTTGTTGTTTCTATGGCTACATCGCTTTTTGTTCATCAATAGCGGTCTTTCAGTTCAAAGAACAATTGTCCTCACTCTCAAATATTGGTTGAGATGATATTAAAATGTCTTTATTCTCCCCTCAACTCAGTGGGTTCCTTCCTTTTAGGCTTCTAGCTGCCACTGAACTCAGCTCCCTTCCCTCTGCCATGGCCTCTCAGAATTTACACAGCACCCATTGTCCAGAGATGCAAACAGCTCTATGGTTTGTTAATGTCCAAGAAAGGCCATCACCTCTGAATCATTTTTTCCCCAAACATAAATCCTTAGGCCAACAAAGAAAAGTGGTATTTTTCCATTTCCATAATTCCTGTTATTTTAAGTCTATCCTTTAACCAAAGTGGCTTTGTGTTTCTTTTTCCTTGATAACTCACAGGTTCAAAAGTAAAAATTTATTATTATAAGGAACAATTATGAGGTTCAAAGCACACTGTGTGCATTCCTTGCTCCTAGCTTCTGGTACTGATATACGGAGTGAAATAGTTGTGGTTGTCTACTCGCATGAAATGGATGAGTTCCAACCGCTGGTGGTGAAAGGCTTAATGAATGTCTGCCTTCGTCAGACCCAACAGAGATCCAGCATCATGGGAGGTCGCCCAAGTGCCATATTACAGCATCTCAAAAACAAACTTCAACCATTTCTCTTATTCATTCCAGCTACTCTACAACGTCAACAATGGCAACCACCAAAGGGGAATAGCTTTGTTGATTTTCTTACTTTAAACATTGCTTTGAGTTTTAAGATTCCAAGATATCTTTCCCCCAAAACATGTTACTAGACGAATTACTTTTTTTTTTTTTTTTTTGTAAATACCTTTGAGTTTTCAGTTTCTCCTAGCACCTTGTTCAGTGTTTTGGTGGCTCCCTACCCATCAAGCATTCTTTCTTTCATAAGAGGTGACATCTGTTTACACAAACCAAAACTAATTAATTAAATGCCATCATGGCCTTGGAGGGGAGGGATTGGTACTAGGGCTTGAACCAAGGGCCTGTGCTCTAACTTGGATTTTTTTCACACAAGCTGGCTGGGTTTTTTTTTTTTTTTTACTCTGCCTCTTAAGCCACACTTCTACTTTCAGCTTTTATCTGGCTAACTGGAGACAAGAGACTCATGGACACCCCTGCCCTGGATGGCTTCTAACCCCAGATCTCAGCCTCCCGAGTAGCTAGAATTACAGGCGGGAGTGACTAGTACCATTCTTAATAATGGTTGAATATTTGGTGATGATCCTTGTTATCTTTCTACAAAGTGAGGACATCATGCATAGTTTCCTGTTCAATATTGCCATTTGTTTAGTAGTACAGAATCAAAGAAATTGTATTTTAGTTCTGTGTGTTCTGATTCCTCTCATTTGAAATAGTGAGAGATTTTTGAAGTTAAGGACTTACATGGATCTTCTTTGCCTAGCATCTAACATGCTGTCCAGTACAAAATGGATGTTCAACAATACTCTTTCATTTACCAATGAGCTATGACCAATGTCTTGTACTTTGAATGGCTCAAGATTCTTAAGTCATTTGCACAGGATTGTTGTCTGTTGTAACAACTGACGTGATTTCATCTAGGTTTAAAACCTGTAGTGTGAAATGGGATGCTCAAATCAGTAAAGTAACTGATAAAAATGACTGGAATGATGGAGGTCCAGCCCGTGGTTGTTTTCATCACAAACAGATGGCCAGGACCAATAATCTCAATAAACAGAAAGGCAGTCCAGACAGCACGTGGCCACTGAGCTTGTAGTTGTTGAGTGAGCAGTAAACATGACATCAACTTTCTGTTTTGTATTACTTGTCTCCTTTAGCGGATGTACAAGAAAGAGATGAGCATAAATGAAAGCTGAGGACAACACAGCCCTGTGTATGTGACCCACAGTTGCTGGCTTTGAAGATTCCAGAGCCTTCCTTTGTCTGATTTGTTCAACAGCAAGGAATGAAAACTCCCGGGGATCAGATCTCTGGGCTATGTCAGCTGTATCAGAGATAAATGATCTACCTCTACACAAAGAATGGAGGTGACTGATAGACACAGAAAAAGACAAGGAAATGGATTTTCTCCTATTGCTCCCTAGCGGGGAGCTCACTCCTACTATTGTTTCAGAGAAAGGCACTTTAGATTTCTAATCTATAGAACTGTAAGATAATAAATATGTATTATTTAAATCACTAATGAGGTGGCAATGTGTCTGTTGTTGCCAAAGTAGCAATTGAAATATAACACACAGTAACTATTAGATTGTTAAGCTTAAATGGCATTAAAACACACACACACCCATTCACACACACTCACACACACACATCTCCTTCTGGTTTATTTTGTTGTCGTTTTGTTTCTTGTTTAACTCTATCAGAACTTGATATTACGTATTGATGCTAAAAAAGGATAAAATGGATCTATTCCAGAAAGATTTGAAGTGTATAGAAGAACAAGGTATATAATTAATACATAAATCTTTACCAGAAGCGAGTTCATTCTAGTTGAGAGAATGGGAGAATTGTTATTTTGGTGAACCAAATGACCACATATGGTTCTTTTAGTTGATTATCCAATATTCCAGAACCTTCTTTTTACCTGATTTTGAATGATGGATCATTTGTTCGAAAGCAAGGAAGTTAAGAAGACTGGGGAGTAGATATCTGGGATATCTAAACTTCACCAGAGATGAATGATCTGACTCTATACAAAACTGACTGTGCTACTTTACTGTGGCTTCTCCTTCCTCCAAAATGACAGAAGTTATAATTAGACCAAACTGTTCAGCTCCTTCATAGTCTATGTTGCTATACATCACATGAGTCTGTATTTCTCTAATGGTCATCCTGAAAAATCAGGCTATTCGCAAATACAAATTTTTTATGTTTGAATTTTTCCCATAGCAATCGTCATGATTATTAATATGTCCCTATAGGAAGTGGAGCTGTGGCTCAAGTGGTAGAGAGCTCGCCTTGAGCTGAAGAGCTGAGGAACAGTGCCCAGGCCCCAAGTTCAAGCCCCACGACTGACAAAAGAACAAAAAAAGATGACACTAAAAATGTGATTATGGTCAGTGATGTTAAATTGTTTCCAACAATTTTCCTGGGCATTAGAGTTCTTTTTTAATTGTTAACTGATTAGGAATAGTAGAGTAGCTTCCTCTTTTGATTTATAGGTAGGGTTAGCGAGATATGAACAGAGCACCTTCACATTTGTAAAGACTCGTAAGTAGATGTTGAACTTAAATAGCGTCACACATATGGTGGCAATAGACAAGCATGGATGGATGGAGAGGTCCTGGAAATGATCCTGAAAAGAATGTATAGGACATAGTAATGTCCCCAAGGTTTTCTATTAATGCTATACACAAAGACTCCTCTCACCTCTCTGATAATTCAGATGTGCGAGGAATCTTCCATACAGTTTACGGTTATGAATACTACATAGGAATTCAACCGAGAAGCAGCTATTTGTTTGTCATGTGTAAGACTGCTAAGACAGCAGGAATTGGCTTGGTAGTATAGAAAAAGGCTAAAAAGGGAGGAAATCCATCTGACAATGGAGCACGACGAAATTGATACTTTTAAACATTACTTTGCTGAGAGCTGGAAAAATGGTTAAAATTGTATCTGGTTGGTGCACTATCTTCAAAAACAAAGGAGTTAAATGATTTTCTGCAGACCTTTATAAGAACCATGTGATGCTAGGCTATCTCTCTCTCTCTCTCTCTCTCTCTCTCTCTCTCTCTCTCTCTCTCTCTCTCTCTCTCTCTCTCTCTCTCACTCTCTCTCTCTGTCTCCCTTTCCTCTCCCTCTCTTTCTGACTCTCCCTCCACCTTCTCTCTTTCTTCCTTTGCTCTTTTGTCCTCTCTTCCCCTTCTCTCTCAATCTGCGTGTTTCTCTCCTTGTGGCTTTCTCTCCAGCTCCAGTCTCTCCTTCAGACATGTGCATCTAACAGCAACATGTAACTGATATGTTTTCCTAAGAATTTTCTTTACAGTAACTATTTTGCACTCTGTAGCAGCCGAACAGAAAACCACAGAGAAATCACTATGTCCTGCAAGTCATGCTTCAGAGAAAGGATTCTCATATACTAGAGAGAGAATTCAGGCTATGTATCATTTTAAATCACACAGATTATTGTTAGTACTACTATCATTATTGGTAGTCTTTTCAATTCTTGGTTAAAACGGACTGACTAAGCACACAAGGCTGGATGGTTCTGTAGCATTCTGTCGTACCTGTTCTCCATGCTGTCTCGGTTGCAAAAGATTTTGCAAAGGTAACATGAGGACAGGGCCACTTCCCCAGGTTAAGCCATGGCAAGGTTAGTGCCTAGGCTTGAGTAGAAGTTCTTTAGCTTTGTGGTGACCTGCTTGCTTGCATGCTTGCTTTCTATCAAAGGAAAGTATTTGATTCTGTCCAAATTCAAAAACCAGATTTAAAATCAAGGAGTTAAAGAATTTGTCTTGTAAACAGATGGGACAGACATGCTAATACATTGGAAACATGCTATTTAAATACAGACTCGTTAAACAGGATGCCCTTTTGTCATTGACAAAATTGTTAAATTGGTGCCCTGGCCAAGAGCCTTTTGCACTGCTCCGAAGATTCCTGGGATCCAAACCTTTGTGGTCTTAAAACAAACATAGTAAATATTTTCCTTGCAGTTTACATCCCAGATCTAAATATTTCTAACCATGTCAAACTCACTTTTCTCCACCATTCCCTTCAGGGTCTGTGTAGACTTCAGCTGCCAAAGAACCGGGTTGAACTTGCCTGGGGAGGAGCTCTATGGCTGAAGACAGGCACAACTCAGAGCAGACCGCCAGCAGCCGAGTGTCCTGCAGCTGTGCTGCTCTGCTTGGCAAAGCACCTCACACAATAGCAGGTGTGCTGTCTGCTGGCCTCAACACATTGGAGGGGAAAGACTGTTCTTGATGTGTGTGACCTGAATCTCAATACTAGCCATTCCTTCTTACATATGTGTAACTATGTATATACTCACACACACACACACACACACACACACACACACACACACACACACACACACACATACTCATACTCACACATACATATATATATATATATATATAATTCCTTCTCCTTGATCTCTCAAGAAATAATTTAGATAGATGGATAGTTGATTAGCAAATAAACAGATAGATGACAAATTGATAGATGATAGGAAGATAGGCAGATAGATAGATGATAAAAAGGAAGGTAGGCCAGGCGCTGGTGGCTCATGACTGTCATCCTAGCTACTCAGGAGGCTGAGATCTGAGGATCATGGTTCAAAGCCAGCCCGTGCAGAAAAGTCTGTGAGACTCTTATCTCCAATAAAACACTAGAAAACTGGAACTGGCATTGTGGCTCAAGCAGTAGAGCACTCACCTTGAGCTGAAGAGCTGAGGGACAGCACCCAGGCCCAGAGTTCAAGCCCCACAACCAACAAAAAATAAAATAAAAAGGAAGGTAAAAGATAAGATGATAGATTTATAGATGACAAAGACTGACAGACAAATAAACAGACAGACAGACAGACAGACAGACAGACAGACAGATAGATAGATAGATAGATAGATAGATAGATAAGATAAGATAAGATAAGATAGACAAACAGGCAGGCAGACAGGCAGGTAGAAGATGAGTGGATAGAGAGACAGACAGGCAGGTAGGCAGGCAGACAGGTGTTAGAGAAATGTAACTACTAAGGTTGAACAAGATTCTGAATAAGGAAACTGTAGAGTAGCTTGCACCTGCTCAGTGAGCAATTATGTATTTTTCAGCATCATTATATCCTTGAGCTGAAAACTGCAAAGGCTCCTAATTATAGGGGACACTTTTGTGCATCTGCTCATAGTATACTGATTCACTCATCTTAACATGCATTGTTTTCTTTTATCATAACTAACCATAGAACATGAAAACCCAAAATAGGTGATCTCTGCTTACTTTACCACTACAGTACTAATCAAATTTAGTTGACCTGCTCGAAAGTCAAGACAATCCACATGAAAGGAAAAGGCAGTCTCTACAGATGCAATTTATATGAAGGCCTCTGACATAAATGAATGAATCGATAATTGAATGACATATCGAGCCCGCATGATCAGCCTCTGTGTGGGGGATCTGCTTCTGTTACGTGTGCTGTCCAGTTTCAGTCTCACTTCAGTCTTAAAGGCTCACGCTGTTCTCCCCATACTCCAGGAGACAACCTGAATCACAAAGAGGTTAAATAATAATGTGATCATTGTTCTCAGCACGGTGCTTAATTATTTTCACAAAACCATGTGTTTTCATCTTCATTTAGAAAACTTTAGAGGTGACATTGATCAAGACACATTGTGTTCACAGGCTCCTTTGTGGAATGGCAATTCCTTTGCACAACTACTTAAAAATAAAATAAGGCTGGGTGCTGGTGTCTCATGCCTATAATCCTAGCTACTCAGGAGGCTGAGATCTGAGGACCAAGGTTCAAAGCCAGCCTGGGCAGGAAAGTCCGTGAGACTCTTATCTCCAATAAACCACCAGAAAGCCAAAAGTGGTGCTGTGGGTAGAGCACTTGCTTTGGCTGAAGAGCTGAGGGACAGTGTCTAGGCCCAGAGTTCAAGCCCCATGACCAACAAAATAAATAAATAAAAATGAAATGAAGAGAAGTAAATGAATAGACTCATAAAAGTCAATTCACCTCCCCCATGGTATAACCCCTGCTTTCACTGTATTTGATGTTGGTATAATTTGTGGAGGGGAAGGGAAAAAACAAATCATTTAAATAGGGATACAGGTGGACCCATTGCAACAATGAGATGTACAAGTTGTTATGTCGAAAACGAACTTTACAACTTTGGTGGGAGGGGAGGGGGGGAGTACTGGGTGGGGGGGTGGGGGGAAGATGGGAAGGGATGAGAAGGGGAAACAAAGAAGGAGGCTACAATGCTTGATAAGAAATGTACTCATTATCTTGCCCATGTAATTGTAAACCCTCTGTACAGTATTTTCACAATAAAAACAAAATCAGTTCATTTTTCCCGTGCTAGACATGTGCATGTTAAGCCAGCCTCTCCCACTGAGCCACATTCCCAGCCTTTGTCCTCACATATTAAAATAAAGAGATAAGGAATATGATTATAAATTTCCCAGGGCTTCACTACAAATGATGCAACTGGAATTCAACCCCAGCAGTCCAGCTCCAAAGTCAATGTACTCAATCGCTCCACTAATTAATTAATTTCACCAAATTTATTTATTTTTTAAATTTTATTTTATTGTAAAGATGTTGTACAATGGGGGTTACAGTTACATGAGTAAGGTAATGAGTACATTTCTTTTTTTTTTCTTTTTCTGTTGGTTGTGGGGCCTGAACTCTGGGCCTGGGCACTGTCCCTCAGCTCTTCAGCTCAAGGCTAGCACCCTATCACTTGAGCCACAATGCTATTTCCAGCTTTTTCTGTTTATGTGGTGCTGAGGAATCAAACCCAGGGCCTCATGCATGCAAGGCAAGCCCTCTACCACTGAACCACCCTCCCAGCCCATGAATACATTTCTTGTCGAATGTTTATCCCCTCCTCTGTTTTTTTTTCTACTATTCCTTCTCTCCTCCATATCCCCACTTCCTCCCACCCTCCTCCCAAAAGCTGTAAAGATCTTTCCCAACAGAGTGTCTTGTGAGTCTCATTGTTGCAATGGGTCATCCTGTGTCATTGTTTCAGCGTTTTACTATTCCCCTTCCCCTCCCCAAATTAGATATGTATATACAAGATACAAGGTTCTAAAATCAAATTCAGTGACAACAGGGGATATGCCATAGAGGGGAAGAACATACACCTGAATCTCAACTAATGGCAAACAGTTATATCCCACATTAAAGCCCAATTTCATTCATTTTCACCATGCTCTCTAGGGATTCAAGTCAAAATGTTTCCATCTCAGGCAGAGTTAGTTTTTTCTAGAAACAGATGGGCAATCCAATGCAATCAATATAGATACATGTAACTAGATCTTCCTGTATTTCTGTTTCTTCATTTTTTTTCCCCCCCGGCAAGGTCTTGTTGTGTCTTCTATGCATTGTATTTTCTTTCCTCAGCTTTCCCAGGGCTGGGATTTCAGGAGTCTGCCACCACACTTAGTCTTAATGATATTTTAATATGCATATTGGCTTCTAAAATAAGATTTCCTTAAATGCAGGGACTCCTTAGTAAAGAATTAACTTCTTTCTTAGTTAAATACATATTGAAAATACAAATAAGTTATAGAGCGAGTAACTGAAAGCCACTTGCAACTACTCTATTAAAATGCCATTGATGTCTACATTTATTCAAATAAGAATTTATTGCTTTGGCTTGAATCCTCTAATACCTTGTAAAGAAACGATTTTGGTCAAGGCTGCTGTTACAGTTTGAATCAGTAATGTCCCCTGAAGGGTCCTGTAATAATGGCTTAGTTGCCAACTCAAGGGCTTTTGAGTGACTAGATTCTGAGGGCTCTTACAAAAATTAGTGTTTTATCTACTTAGGAAGTGGAGCCTAGTTGGAGGAAATAGCTCATTACAGACCTCTTTGAAGGGCATGTCTTGTCCCTGAACCCTCCTGACTCCTAGCATTTCCTTCTTCTTCTTCTCCTCCTCCCTCTCCCTCTCTTTTCTATCTTCCTCCCTCCTCTCTTCCTTCTTTCCCTCCTTCCTTCCTTCCTGGTGGCCATGAATTAAACATCTCTGCTCATCCATGCTTGGTCTGCTATGACATTGTGCTTCATTCAAGCTCAAAAGCAATGGACCCAGAGGATCAAAACCATGGGCCAAAATAATAACTCCTTCTTTAAATGATTCCCCCCCCCCCTCCTTCAGGCATTTTTTACAATGACAAAACTTTGTCTGACCCAGTGGCTATGGCAATTTGTATCTATCTTCTATATTTTGACAAGAATATACTCACTAGCTTTGCCCCCACGTACACACTGGGAACAGTTGTCATGGAATGGAATGAATGAAGAAATGAAGAATGAAGAAATTCTTCAGAATGAAGAAGACATGAAACCTTTGAAAAGGTTTATGGAGGTCACCGAAGAAGGAAGACTTGAGGTGGATACGAGAAAACTAACTTCACTGACTTTAGAGCTCCTGGGAGGAGCTTGGCTTTGATCACACTATCAGATTACATTCAAGAAATATCATCTACAACAAAAATGTTCTTCCTGGGGTGACAGAAGTAGACAGGACACATTGTAAAGGTAAGTTAGATGAAAATCTTCCTACACATAGGAAATGACTACACTACTGGGTTTTAGAAGTGATTGGTCCACAAGGAATCAGAAAGCTTTCTGAATTGTAAAACTCAGGAGGGAGAACCATGATGGCCAGAAAGTCAAATAAGAAAGAAGCCAGGCATCAGTGTTGGAAGAAGCTGTCCAATCAAACAGAGGATAAAATGACAGACCTAAATCCAGCTCTAGCCGAGCATAGACACCAATCACTGTCATCGTTTTAGCTTTGTACAGCCATATATTGAATTTGAGGTGGGAGGGGAGTTCTCCACAAATCCTCTATTGTATATTTTTCATTGCATATCAACCTTTAACTTTACTTGGTGCCTTTTTGCCCTGAGCATTTTTTAAGCGTTTGTAAACAGACACTAGAACAGAATGGTAAAAGTACATCCAACCCTTCAAAAGCTAGCTCTGAGCACTTCCTTTGATTTCCATCCTTGTGTAGGTGCAAATCTGATGTCTTTGGGTACTCATCAAATTTCTCCAAAATCAGAAGGGAATTCTTCCTTCCTAAAGTGTCCTGAATTTAGTTTGGGTTTGCCGGATGAAGCATGATCAATCACATCATCACCCCTGTTTGAGCCCATTGCTTCAATCCATGGCTACCTTCATTTAAATTTCTCACTCCGTATTGCCCCTCTTTCCTTGGCCATTCGTTACAAGATTCCAGCCAGTATTTCCTGTAGCACTCAGTAATGCCACAGTAATAGTTTTTCCATTGAAAAATACCACAAGAACAGTGTTTCCACTAAGCATACCACGAGAAGAGGGCTTTTTGTGGTATCTAAATTCTGAGATGAACTCGTAATGTTCATCTTGGATTCATTAGAAGAACTAGGGCCCCTACTTTCTGGAAAGCACTGAAACAAGGGATGGAATTTTTATTTGTAGTTTAAAAAAATTCAATAAAAATAAAAGTTAGATGATGCCAAGACAATTTTGCACTTGCTTTTGTGAGTGAAATATAAATAGATTTAGCAAGTAAGGGAGGAAAAAAAGAGAAAAACTTCATAAAAATGTACAGAGAGGCTTAACAGCTGGAAAAGCAAGAGTGCAGTAGTGTGGGGAAGAAGAGAGAGGGGGGGGGCAACTCAGCAGCTGGGAAAGCAACAACCTGTAAAAACACTTAACATTTACAGCCACTTGGTGGCTGGAAAACCAACTTCTCATAAAATCGATTTAACATTTTGGTCACTGGTGAAGACATTTAATGCATGCATGTTTATGTATCTGTGTTTATACTGTAGCCTTATGGATTTCAGTGGGGTTTTAATCATGGTAAACTAAAAAAGACCATTTGAAACTGTTCTGGGTATAGATGACTTTTGCAATGACTGACAATAACAATGAATATCTATACACAGAGATTTCTTTTTTCAAAGGTATGCTGGAACCTGTCCTTAAGTCTGAATAATTATAGTCTCTTTATTAACTTTTGTATTTGTACCATGTCACTGAATCTTTAGTGTCCTACTTCTGAAAGTCATTTTTTCTTAAAATTTCCAGTTGGATGGATTCTTTTATTTTCCAGGAGTTTAAGACTCAAATTCTGATCTGACTGTAGTTTGGCAAACGAAGTTATCTGTCAGGATAAGTCCAATATTTTCCATTTCCCTTGTTATGTCTTAAATCAGTTCAGTTAGAGAGGATAACAATTTGCTAGGGTTTTTTTTTCTTTTCAGTTCCTTTTCTTTTCTGATTAGTGGTAGGTGATGAGACTGAATTCAAACTAATCAAAAACACCCCGCCTTTACTTCAAACATGATGACTTAATAAAAGACATAAATTGAAAAGATACTTAAAACAAATAAAGTTAGAAATATCAAAGCAACATCAACAAAAATGTCAACAAACAGAGAAGTCATCTCAGAGGTGGGAAAGTCACATCTTGAAGATTCACATTTGTCTATGTAAAATAGACTGTCTTTTACTTGCCTCTTCAGATATTTTTGGAATGATACAAATGGGTGATAGAGGAAAGTATTCATTGGATGGCCAAGCCCTAGCCTTAAAATATCTATTGCAAAGTTTAATGATGCAAACCCAAGCATATTTCAGGTAAAAGGTTCATCACAATTATAATGACATATATGTTTCTGGATTAATCTCAACAGTGGGCTTTTTTTTTTTAAAAAAAAAATCTCTTTCGAGGACAAAGATGGGAAAAAATGAAAAACTCAAGAGACAAAGTACCCAGAAGAGCATGAATCAAAGTAGTCCTTTCTGCCTGCCTCCTTTTTTTAACCAAAGGCCCACCCCTCATGTTGCATTCAAATGGAGAGTTGTCCATCAAATTATCCTTGTTAGAATTACTATTACTAGTAAAATATGTCTCTATTTTTGCAGAGAGGATTCAGTTATTTATTCAAGAACCTTTTCAAAGCCACACTGGGAGAAGTAAAACCCTAGTCTATTCTCAGCATTTCACCACAGCAGAGTTAACTCAATATATATGGTATTTTTCTTTCTCTTCTTCCCCTGCCTCCTTCTCCCTTTTTGTCCCATTTCAAGGACAAAATCTATACTGAAAAGTTTGACTACAAACAACTTTTATCCATACATAATTCTCAGGAATTGAAACTCAAAGGACATGATTATACTTAATCTCTGATAAGATTTTTGCCACAGAAAATGAATAGAAAAAAACCCGACAAAGAGAGACAGAGTTTAAATTCCTATGCCAACAGTTCCTTATGTTCCTAGGACATTAATTCATCCAGACTAAAAAAAAAAAACAACAAATATCAATATGTAACAGAGCAAAATACCTTGCACCTTTGATTCTAACTGAAACCCATCTTTCCCATCTATTGATTTTATACCTGAATTGGATTTAAGTGGTGTTATAAATAAAACATGAGAAGGAAAATAAAAATGATATTATCATTGAGGACACCTTTTTTCATTATAGCTTTAAGCTTGTGACTGAATGGAAATAAACACAAGATTTGAGAAAGGAAGCTTTTTGAACTTGTCCCTAACTTCATCAGATAGTCATTTTGAGGTTCAAAATAGCATTGGCATTATAACATTGTTACCAAGAAAGGCTCAAACATCCAGATGGTTTAGTAGTGAGGATTTTTTAAAAAGATTTTTAAGATACGATAATGTATTTTTAACAAAAGTTTAAACTCAAGAGCATAAGCTGACAACACAAAATACCCCAGGTCACTAGGCAGGATTTCTACTGGGCCCAAACCACCATCCTTTTCTCCCTCCCTGAAGATATCCAAATAGTGCAGGTTAACCACAGACCCCAGAGCTGAACCCTCATCCTTCCTGTGCGTAAATGGTGAAGACTTCGATAATAAATGTGACTTCTGAAGTCAAAATTTGTAAACAAACCAAGAGGCACTGTGTCAGACTCAGAAGGAGGACATGGATGAGGAGTTGGGCTTTAAGTGGCCCTGATTTTTCCCCAATCTACTCCAACTGAAGCCAAGGACAGCATCTCTAGACACATGAACCCTTGGCGAAAAGGTTTGTTACATTTAGTTAGGCTTTCTTTTACAGCAGGAGGAGAACCTAGTATAAAATAGAGTGGAAGGGTGCTAGTATCCTTTGATTGATACATCCCATGGGAAACCAGAACTATCATTTTTGGACAAGCTATAGGCAATCAATATTTGTTAACGAATTATATTTGGTCTCATATCTCAGACATGTGAGATGATTCCAAGAAACAGTGAAGTAGTAAATGAGATTTTACTGAACAGAACAGTGTACTGCCCTGCACTTACAACAATGTTTTACTCCTTGCCAAGAATCTGGAAATCAAAGAGCACAAAGATGAAAGAAGAGACAAGAACATACAAGGATAAGAGACAGTAAGAGGCCCCAGTGAAGATACAGTTGGATCTGGGAGGGGAAAAAAATACCCTAAAATAAGAGAAGAAGAGGGCAGAGTAGAAACTTCTGGAAAAAGATACTCTCTTGGCAAGATGAATGGAAAATAGAACTGCAGAATGAAAGACTGTTTAAAGAGCCGTCCCTAATCTTCTGCCAATGCAGGCTAATTTGTATTTCTGGAACTTGCAAAAAGGGTGTCAGCTGCAGCTCATGTTAGAGTCACCTTGCAGTGAATGTTCACGAGCATTTGCAGGCAAGAAGGAGCGGGCTGACTTTCGTTAGGTTTCATGGAGTGAAGAAAGATACCAAGAACTTCAAACATACCATTCTGGAGCTTCAACTTCAAAACATATGCTCTTCCTTGCTCATTGGCTATGGGAAATAAAGCAAGCTGGGCCTGCGTTGTCAGTTAAGATCTAAGTTTATCTCAAGGGAAGAGAAATAGCACCCATCCAGGGGTAAATGCTTTTTTCATGAGGTATGAAAGACTAAGTTGAACACCGAGAAAAATATTACAGGGAAGAATTCTAAGAAATGAAGCCTTGCTCCCTCTTTGGTTGATGAGAAAAGCAATCCATTTATGTTGTCCATTTTTTCCATGCTGCATTATATGACTGTTAGATTATAGTAACCTTTCAGTTTATTCTTCCTTTTCATCTTTCCATGCAGCCCTCTCCAACTCTTTCCTGTCCTTTTGGTTGCCTCCCTCTGTGTGTGTGTGTGTGTGTGTGTGTGTGTGTGTGTGTGTGTGTACGCACACATGCATGCATGCATACATGCATGCATTGCACACCAGTACTGGGGCTTGAACCGTGGGCCTCAATGCTGCTTCCTTAGTGATTGCGCTCAATGCTTGAGTTCTACCACTTGAACCACAGCTCCACTTCCAAATTTTTGCTGCCTAGAAATAAGAAGCTCACAAAATTTCCACATGGTTCAAACTGTGATCCTCAGATCTCAGCCTCCTGAATTAAAAATTGTAGGTTAAACTTTCCCGTATTTGAACTTCATATGACGTAGAGCCTAATCCATTTTGTGTTTGTCTTGATTTTAAGTGTTAAGCCATAACTTAGTAGTTCATTCATATACACTATCTACATACAACCGCTTTACTTACACACTTGTATGTTGGAAATTATCCATGCATCTCATCAACATATGCATATATATGTTTTGAATATGCACTTAAAGAAATATATAGTATCCTCTCTATAAAGTTGTTTTGTCTTTCACATTTCCAAGCAACACTCAGAATCAGGTGACCAGTTTCTAGAAAGCACCTCCAATGATTGCTTCTGATTCACTGATTAATTTGTAATGAATGATAATACAGGAACTAGTGAGCATTTTAGATAGGGATATGATAGCTAGAGATGGAATTATGTAGGTATACTTCCCCTCCCTAATGCTTTCCAATTTTGTACAAACAATTAAAAAATATATAATTTTAACTGTGGATTCTTATAGGTGGTCTCTTCACACAATCGTATCAGTGAATAAAGAAGGGAGACAATGGATGAATATGCTTTGTTGATAAAGTGGGACTTGCTCATAAAAGAATAGATCTGATATGTTGTCAGTGATTTTTTTGTGCAATTTACAGTTTACAGGGCAAGATTTCTTTAGCTCCTTTGATTTCCCATAGTTTGTAAATCCTGAAATTGGAAACAGAAAATGGAAAATCAAAAGGATAAAATTATGACTTTCATAAAAATATACAATAGATACATGCCAAATTTTAACTCCTAAATTTATGAGAAAAACTAAAAGATATGAAAAAAATCAAAGAATGCAAGTACAGACACAAATACAAGCTATCATAAATGCCTGAAATAACTTTCCTTTTTTTTTGTGGATCATGGGACTTGAACTCTGGGCCTGGGCACTGTCCCTCAGCTCTTCAGCTCAAGGTGAGCGCTCTACCACTTGAGCCCAGCACCACTTGTGGTTTTCTGGTGGTTTATTGGAGATAAGAGTCTTAAGGCCTTTCCCACCCACGCTGGCTTTGAACCATGATCCTCAGATCTCAGCCTCCTGAGTAGCTAGAATTACAGGCCTGAGCCACCAGCACCAGGCTGAAATAACTTTCTTAAGTGATCTTCAAACATCAAAATCCATCAGGAATGTAATGTAATATCTTGTTCCTCTATTGTTCAAGGTAGAAATTAATTATAAACTCAACAGAAAAATTCACTTGCATCTCAGGATACAAGAGTCATGTGTTTCTCTAAATTTTCTATAACATACAGTCATAAAATCACTTAAAGAATACAGCATTTAATTAAACAATATACAGCATTCTATTCAAAGGATATCCAAGAATGAAATGATAAACTTTAAAATCTTCTATGCTTTTTTCTGATGTCTATAGAACATATTACTTGAGATAAGAATTAACACTTTTGAATCTTAACTTTTCCATCTTTAGAATAACAATTCTCCCTTCATAAAGTACTCTTGGAGTTCATTTGGATGACAGCTATTTATTTTCACACTATAGAAAGCTATACATCGCTAAGCACTGGTGGCTCATGGCTGTAATACTAGCTACCCAGGAGGCTGAGATCTGATGCTTGAAGTTCAAAGCCAGCCGGGTGAGGAAAGACCATGAGACTCTTATATCCAGTTAACCACCAGAAAGCCAGGAGTAGTGCTGTGGCTCAAGGAGTAGCATGCTAGCCTTGAGCTGAAGAACTCAGAGACAGCACCTAGACCCAGAGTTCAAGACCCATACAGGCAAAAACAAAGAAACAAAAAACCACTATACACCTAGAATCCATTATTCAACTCAACCATACTAGCTACTCTCACAAATTATATTTGTTATAAAGTTAAATCTGTTCTAGTTTCCTTGTAGTGTGCTATAGATTTCTCATTACAACTCTCCAAATACCATCTTAATTCTCTATTCACAGGATTTATGTGTGTTTCACTGTTCAAATTCTCTTCAAGATTCCAAGATAGATATAATTTGAAATATATGTCCTCTTCAATCACATACATTTAACTAATAAACTAATGACACTCTGTAAGTAGTAAAACACGACTAAATGAATGTGTATTGAGAAACTAATGTGACTCATGTATTGTACTAGGAATCCTCCAAATAATAGTTAATGGAATTGTATCCTTGCAAAGATGCAGTGAGATTATATCCTCATTGTAAAGCCAGAGAAACTGAAGATCACAAGATTTAAGTACTTGCTCTGAAATAATAGTAGTAAAGTTGAAGGTATACATCAAGACTATTCAATGTCAGTGTTCATTTTATTTCTCTCTGGTCTGCAGAAAGCCCCAAACAGAAAGTAACTTGGTAAGCAATAAATATACTTGTACCCTTTAGACTGAAGTCAATTAAACCAACTTAAATAACTCCAATTTCCATGACCATAGAACAAAGAAACTATATTCCCATTCACTACTAGTAGAAAATGACCTTGAATTTTCAAATGGAATCTAGAGTTAGATCCTGAAGAATCTAACTTCCTTTCCCTTTTGTTACTTGGAATGCATATTTGATGTAGAGGCCAAAAACACATGCTGGAAAAAAATACAGCCACTTCAACAAATTGTGCTGGGCTATCTATATGCAGAAGACTGACTCTGGATCCCTATCTCTCACCCAGTAATCAACTCCAAATGGATCAAAGATCTTAATGAGAGAAAACTACTGCAGGAAAACACAGAGAAAACCTTGAAGATAGAGGCTAGAAATGCATCATATTTTCAGCAAGTATGGTTCTGATGTAATTGTTAAATCAAACAGTATGTTTCCAATTAAGTGTTTCTAACATACTAGTTGCCAACTTATTTTCAGTTTAAAGAGATCTTTTGGTTCTAATACATATTAACCAGAGAAGTCTACAAGCATAGTACTTGAACTCTGGTCAATGTTTTACCAGTGTATTTATATCATAATGCTCTATTATGATGTTTCTTAGTTCAGTTTATGGTGACATTGTAATGAATGATAGAAAATGTTTTTATAGGTAGATATATGGACATGGGTATAGATATAAGGATAGGTAGATATATATGTGGATGAATGGTAGGCTTATGAATAGCTACACATATCTAAATAGGCATAATAGGTTTTCTTACAGTTCTCCATAATGCCACCAATTCCTTCAGTCATCAATCATTTTTATTATGGTTCTGAAAGTCAAGTTAATAATTCTATTTTCACTCTGATTTTACTGAGAAAGAAAAATTCAAATGTGAAGCAACTCTCCAAACTGTCTAAATTACTTTCCAAATAAGACATCGAAGGCAGCTGAACACTGAATACCTAATATACCTTCAGGTCCCTAGGAGAAATCCAACTTGAAGTTTATGATTTGCAAAAATGACTGCATGTGCCTCAAGATCAGACATTAACTCTCCACACTACCACCAACTCGCAAACACAGGTATGCTAATAACCAAACAGTGACCAGGATATAAGTCGGAGTCTTGAGAGCATGGCTATGTAAAGCTAGATGTAAGACAATGGCTCTCAATCTTACTGCACTTTACAATTTAGAAACAATATTTCGAAGAACTAGTCAATGAGCTGCACTTTCAGAAATTCCTATTCCATTACTCTGCTTCGTGAATTATTATGATGATTATTTTCAGGTGATTCTAACCATACAGCTACAACTGAGTCTCCCCTGCTAAATGGCTTCTAGTAATGATTAGAAGGGATGAATGATTTAGAATGATGCTAAAATTTTTGTCCTTCACATTATGTTTCCTGCCACCCTACCCCCACCCTCACCACAGAACTGCTACTAAAAGGCAGAGGAAAGGTCTGCAGTATGGAGGATAATTTCAGAGTTAATGGCAAGTTGATATTTCCAAATGTCCTAAAAACAGAGAACCTAAGGAAGGTATGTTCCTAGATTTCATGGCAGAGAATTCATATTGAAGTGCACTGATTTGGATCTGTGGGATGGTGTGTGTCATCATACCAAGAACTGTTTGAGAAAGAGTGTGGGCTATAACACACTAAATCATTTTCAAGGTTTGGTGCACAATAAAAATGAGGAACCTAGTTACAAAAAAAAAGTCACTAAGAAATTAAGACACCAACAAATTAAGGGAGAAGTCCTGTCAAAGTGTGGCACCCCATGAAACCAGATAGATCATGCACACAGGAAGCAACAACTGGTCTGGAATAGAAGGGACTATCTTTGCACTTGGATTACAACCTTGAAAAGTCCTGAATGTGAAGAACAAACTCAAGAACTTTTGTCCATCCACAGTCTCTATGTTGTAAGCTATGGCAAAGAGATGGATTTAGGCATTTTTATCAATATTTTTGGCAATTTGTTTATTAACTTGGATATAGTAAAATCCATCATTTGTGGTGCACAACTCAGCTTTTATACTAAACATAGCTGTTAATTTAAGATTTTTGTATATGCCTTTAGTCAGTTTAAGGAAGTTTCTTATTAAACCTAGTTCATTGAGATTTTTTTTCCTAACAAAAAGCAAATATTGGATCTTATCAAAAATTTTCTTTTTCTGTTTAGTCTTAGAGTTTACCATATATGTTACCTTCAGGTAATACTCTTAATGCAGTTTAATTAGCATGAAGCCATGTATCCCTAATACATTTCTCTCATCTTTTATTTTGGGTGTGCATTTTAGATACTAAATCCTTAAACACATAAATCCCTTCATTTTCTGTCTTCCTTCCTTCCTTCCTTCCTTCCTTCCTTCCTTTTTTCCTTACTTTCTTTTTTTTTTTGTCAGTTGTGGGGCTTGAACTATGGACCTGGATACTACTCCTTAGCTAAGGCTCTTTAGCTAAAGGCTAGCGCTCTACCACTTGAGTTATAGCACCATTTCTGGTTTTCTGGTGGATAATTGGAAGTAAGAGTCTCACAGACTTTCCTGCCTGGGCTGGCTTTGAACCACAATCCTCAGATCTCAGCCTACTGGGTAGCTAGGATTACAGGCATGATCCAACAGCACCCAGCTGTTTTTTTCTTTTTTTGAGGGGGGGGGGGTCAGTCATGGGGCCTGAACTCTGGGCCTGGGCACTGTCCCTCAGGTCTTCAACTCAAGGCAAGCGCTCTACCACTTGAGCCACAGTACCTTCATTTTCTTAAGAGCAACAAGCCTTTTTGTAACCAAGGGACCAAATACTAAGTCTTATATTTACCTTTATTCATTCTTGTTCACTTCATATCTTTGGGAAATGACCTGTATAATACCATTTTAACATCATCAATTACACACTAATTATCTGGTAATTAGTTCTCTCAATTTTCTTTTTTTATATTTTTAATTGTTATTTTAAAGATGATATACAGAGGATTACAGTTAAACAAGTCAGGTAAAGAGTACATTTTCTTTTTGGACAATGTTACTCCTTCCTTCACTTTCTCTGTTTTTCTTTCCCATCCTCACCTCAACTTTCTTCCTAACATTAGGAGACTTTTTTTTCTGAGTAAAGAATTCTGGGTTGGCAAGTGATTTGTTGCCTATAAATGCTTGAAGGATGGAATTCTGTTGTCTCCTACCTCCATAATTTCTCAGTTTCTGAAACATTTACTTCAATATTTATGCTGCTTCACTTGTCTCATTTTTCTCTGAATGCTTGCCTGATTTCCCCTTAATAATTATGATACTTTCTTATCTATGATACATATGTCACATATCTCTCTTGGAATGTATGTCTAGGGTGTGTGTGTGTGCGTGTGTGCATGTGTGTGTGTGTGTGTGTGTGTGTGTGTGTGTGTTTCTCTCTTTGAAAATTTATTCTGCTTAGTACTATTCAACCTGCTTTTTTGGATGTATGTGTGTGTGCTTCATTTATTTTGTGAACTCTCAGCCATTATTTGTTATTTTCCCTATGCTAATTTTCCCCCTTTCCTCTTTTCCTTTTTGGATTTCAGTGGTGTGTATGTTTCTTTCTTTGGCCTTGTCACATGACTCTTTCATGTGCTCTTTTCTGTTTTATTTTTATATTTGTCTACACTTTCCTAAATATATCCTTTTTCTTTGTGTATATGTTTTGGAAATTGCTGACCTATCGTTAGATTAAATTATTCTTTGTGTAGAATTCACTGCTGAACTGTATATACTAAGTGGAAGGGCATGCCCTACACTCAACTTCACATCCTTCCCAGAAACTCAGAGTATGAACTTGTTTGGACCTTGGTTTGTTAGGAGGAAGTAGTCAAGCTGACATGATTTGAGACTTTGGTCCAGTATGAGTTGTGTACTTGTAAGAATTAAATAGACAATAGACACACAGATCAAGCAAAGACAAATAAGACACACAAGACACACATAACAATATCTACAAGCCAGTAAAACCCAAAGGTTCTAGGCAACCATGTCAGCATACATACGAGAATGCCATATGCAGACAATGGCAGAAATTGGGTGATCTGTCTATAACCCAAAGACCCAGGATCATGAATTCACTAGAAGCTAGGAGATAGGCATAGAACAACTTACTCTCTGAGTCTCCAAGAGTGAATCAATCCTATGGACATCTTAAATTTGAATATCTGACCTGCAGAGAGGATGATAAATTCCTACTTATTTAAAACTATCCAGTTCTGATACTTTGTTATGGCAGCTCTAAGAAATTAGCACACATGAAAGACATTTCCCATCTCCCATACTTCGTTTGTCAGTGTAATATTTCCTTTTGATTCTG
The DNA here is from genome assembly GCF_024711535.1 of Dipodomys merriami. Taxonomy (NCBI): domain Eukaryota; kingdom Metazoa; phylum Chordata; class Mammalia; order Rodentia; family Heteromyidae; genus Dipodomys; species Dipodomys merriami. The sequence continues at coordinate 7,237,969 of NW_027205826.1, read as the reverse complement.
TCTTACAGTTTCCAATGTGTTGCTGAAACTTTGGTTTTGCCTTCCCCTCCCCTTTTTTTCCTAACCACAATTATATCAACTTCTATTGATTAGTTCCAGCATCTATGTCATATCTGAGTCTGTTCTGTTCATCATGTTATCTCTTGGCAGTATGTTTGGTGGGTGGTGTTTTGCTGTTCAAAGTATGTTTTATGGCTTGTTTTATTTTGTTTTCTTCAAATCCATGTATTTTGTGTTGTACAGCAGAGACGGAAGTGAACAACATCTTACGCTTGGAAAAAAAAAGAATTGCCCCTATTTTCCTGCTGTGCCTTGAATGTAATGTTTGAGTCAGACTAAGGCCCTTGGGAATAAGTTTGTTGTTACTGTGGTTCCATTCAGAACACCACAAGGGTCAGTTTCCCCCAACACCATCTTGACTTTCGAGTGGTGGCTGGTTGGCCAGTCATTGGCTTTGGTTTTTTTGTTAGTGTTCCTCCCACAGAGTTCAGTCTTCTTTTTTCACTGAGGTTCAGAATATATTCTTGCACTCTCCACCACACCTGGAGTCACCTGTATGAACCTCGTTATTGTGGAAGCAGGCTTTTCTTCCTACTTTGAATTAGCTCAGACTTAGGCAGAGATTGTGTTCCTGCGGTCCTAGGTCTCTGGCTTTCTCAGTGCTTCCTGTTTTACCCTCTGCTCATGTCCCCAGTTTATAATTGCTCTGCCTCCTTCCTGTTTTTCCACCAACCACAGAGGTGTGTGTGTGTGTGTGTGTGTGTGTGTGTGTGTGTGTGTGTGTGTGTGTGTGTGTGTGTGTGAGTGTGTGTGTGTGAACTCTGTTCTATGCCTAGTTCCCTTCCCCCACTCTTATATTTTTATGTTTTCCCCTAGCTTCTTAGAATTGTGTTTATTACAGTGACCTAAATTCTAGCATGCACCTTGTTATTGTTCCTTCTTCTACATAGCTGAAATGGGGCCTCCTGCCCTTCCCAAACTGGATGGTACTCTTCCCACCCCACCCCCCATGGACCAGCAGAGTTGGGGAGACTTACCTTAGCACATTCATTGATCACTCCCAGAACCTTCAGTGAAGAACACAGCGCTGGCCCAGGGGTATCAACTCTTCCTATGTATGATGCTTCCAATGCCTTTTCTTCTCCAGCCCACACATGGCCTCCCCCAAGGCATAGGCAATTCCAGCTGAACTGTTCTTACTTGTGTCTGTCTCATGTAAACAAGTACACGAATCACTTACCTTCTTTCTAGCACCCATCCTTACTGAGATGTTTAGGAAAGATCATTGTTCTATAACCTCACATCTCTGATAACGTTTATGAAAACTTACGACATCAGTTTGCCCAGAAAATTTGGTCCTTGTTGTCACCTAGAAATCATTTCTTCCCAGTTTCTGCCCAAGTAGGAACCAAATAGCTGCTACTATTTTGCCACCTTCCTTATAACTAGGTTGGCAAGTTTTAAATTACCCTGGGTATAATAACTTTATCCTGACACCTAGGCAATGTATTTCAGGCAATTTATATCCTACTATATGGAGTCATTAGGAGCCATCCATTTTAATAAGATGATGAATATTAGTCAAATTCAACACCATGTACTTGTCCATGAGAATGGCACATAAAGAAGCACAAGTAACCAATGAAAAACCTACGTCCTTGGAAAGCTTACAATTAAATCACATTAAAATAAAGACATTTACCCTAAACAAGGAGTTTGATTGATTATTTTCAACATAGTAGCACTACTTGTTTTATACTTTTAAAATATTCATCAAGATGTCATTATAATTAACGTGTTTTATGTGTGTGTGTGTGTGTGTGTGTGTGTGCGTGTATGTGTTTACAGAAGTATGTTAACATTACCCCTTTGGAGACTAGAAACCTTCTATACTCATATACTACTCAGAATAATGCTTAAAACCCCTTATTAATCCATTTCAAGGCAATCTATTATCAGTATGGTATATTTGCTTATCTCTAATTGTTAACAAATTGTCCCAGTCCGAACATTACCCAACCAGGTAACTCCATTATAGCCAATAATTTCCAACTGGAGCCAATAATTTCACTTCATAAGACTCTCTGCACCAACAAAACAAAACTTTAGCTGTAGAAAAATGTTACAAATATTTCATGGCCACCTCCAAGAACTATATAGTTCTCATTGGTTCCCATGTCTGCTCTCCATATTTGAACTTCCCATTGCATTTTATATCCTTATAGTCTTCTATCCAACTACCTGATATACACGTTGATGTTCCTGTTCCCCTGACCCAAGTTTCCTCCTAGATTTCTAATTCAGTCAGCGGAACTAAGCTTTCCTGAACCGGAAACCAGAGAGCCATTGTGAAGCCAGCCGCTCCTTCAACACCCACATTCAGTGAATCATAGTCTTGTTTATTCCACCTCCTGAATACATACCCAATTTTCATCTTACTTTCCATTCTTTCACCCAGATCTTAAGTTGGAAAACCAACACCCAGACGAAGTCACTTGCTTCTGATCTCATCAACCTCAGAACTACCTGTAATCACCTTGTGGTTCTAGGTCAGAACTCTTTCCTACTGCATAAAATCTAAGCTTCTTAATGTCAAACTACTTCACACCAATGTTTCCTGGGTATCCCTTCATTTATATTTCTTTTTCTTCCTCCTTTGAATCTAAATTCTAACTATTAGGCATATTTTAATCTTTCCTACCCCTTATTGTACACACATACACACACACACACACACACACACGTACACTCATCATATAATGATCTACAAATTTTGGCCTTTGTCACTATTAACTACACAATAGGTTTCTACTTCCTCGCTCTCATTCATCCTCTTTCTAGTCTCAGAGGTGTCGTTTTACTTTCTTTCAATAAAACTTTTTGGTTGTTCTAAGTGGTTCTGAGTAGTTTCTGTTGATGGCATCTTGACAGGTATGCTATTGCCTCTCTTTCCAAGTTAAATGTGTTTCTTAAGAACAAAGATATTTCCAATTTACACTTTACAACCGCAGAAACTACTGAGGTCCCAAGAGCAAAAGTGCAGCAGATTTTTCGATCAAAATAGCTTCTGTATCTCCATGAACATTTTGGGGGCAGCCATGTAGCTTAACAGCCTGGTCTCTGAAATTCACAGGTTTTTCTCTAACTTCTTGTTTGCTTGAAAGTGCTGGAGTCCAGTAGAAGTGCCCCTTTCCTGCATCCCAACTTAGGATCACATAGCTTGTTTGTACAAATTCCTATACATTCTGCACTTTGTTTCTGACCATTTTCATCACAACCTCAATCGATAGCTGTCACCAGAGTTAATACATTATTGTGGGAGGTCTTTCCAGCATTCCAGTACCTTTCATCTTTGCTGAATACCAACCCTCTTCATGCCTAACCTTTAACACCTTCAGAACTCTGTATTTAGTTCCATGATGACCCCATGCTTTTCTTCCCCGAACTTTGGTTCTCTGTTTCTCCTCAGTTGCTGCCTAACTGGCACTGTACCACAGCACAAAGAGCTAATGCTGGCTATCATGCCTATTCACACAGTCTTCACAGCCAATGTGAATAACCCAACTTTCTGTACCTGTCATCAACCAAACTTTTCCTAATTTAAAATTTGTGATCACTTGCAAGGGCCTATGTCTTTTCTTAACTTCCCACAGAAAACCCTTAGCATTGCCAAACAAATCTGCCTGAACCATAAATTACACTTCTTTACATTATCTGCAGCGCTCTGGCTAAGTCAGCACTGGTAGGCGACTTAAAACAGTTGCTTTCACATCTGGATTTGCTCTGGGATTATGAGCAGCTTTTTTTCAATCTTCTTGCTTTCTACCTTTCCAAGTTTCAGTGGTGTAAAATTGTGGTCACTTTTACTGACTAGTTTATGTGGGTGGTAATTAGGCTTCCTGTGGAAGTAGTTTCTCTGGCTTAGAGTGTGGGTGAGGAATGAATGTGTAATATTAATTATTCTCCTGAACATTCTTAGTATAATCTTATGACTCTCTAAAATTTTATTAACCAATTGCTTATGTGTTAGTCAAATAACAACTTTTCAAACCAGTTTTCTACAACAGAAGCTATTCTTTAAAGATCTATTGAAGATGTATTTATTATCTAATTCTAAAGTACCTGCAAAAACAACTTTAATACTTAAGCAATAAAGGAATAGATCTTTTCTTTAGATTGCTTTCTCCTATATCAGGCAATCAAGTGATTGGTTAAACAGGGTTTTTTGTTCACTAGATGTGCCATATTTTACCCTACTTGGGGAAAGAACTATCTACTTTAAGTGATGTAAGAATGCATGTCCTCAAGCAGCACACTTTGGGCTGTTTGTTTGTCATTCTATATCCACCTGCAACATGTGTTCTTTTGGATGATTATGGCCCAAATTGCTATTGGTGAAACAGACTCAGCAGAAGTACCACTCATTCTAGAAGCAGGCACCCACAGGTCAAGTGACTTAATAATTCATGGTACCAGACACCATGAGTTCCCGTAGCTATGAGAAACTCTCCAGATCACCTCATAATTCTCCATTCCTCAGATTATCACATTCAGCAACTTGGAATGACTTGCTCAAGAAGTTGGTAATAGGACAAAGATTGTCTTCCTAGCCCCTGGCCTATTTACCATCCTTTCGTGAGTTTTTTCATGCATTTAAAAATGTAAATATTTACTGCATGTTAAGTGAACCATGTTCTGGGGCACAAAATGATGAACAAGAAAAAATGTACTTCTTCACTGTGTAACACCTACATCTTAGCCCAGCTCAGTGTGATCCGCTCTGTCGATCAAAATGGAAATTCCCAGCTGCATATACTTTGTGGACTGTATAAGTAGCAAAATCAAGGATCCACCATTAGAACTGTTGCTTCTTCTTCTAGGCATGTGGGCCTCATTCCAAGGACATGGAATCTCTCACAAACATACCTCTCCTACTCTCATTTCTGATTCTAATCTTGAATTAAATTCCCTTTTGCCATAGATTGTGACTAGCATATAAAGTGGTGTAATGGTCCTTAAACCCTCACATCTGCTAATGAACTTGTTTAGGACAAGGACTACTGCACCCCAGGTCTAAATGGTCATGTAAAACAGAGAAGAACAATATCTCCAGAGGTGAAAAAGTACTTCCCATTATATAAGGGCTTAATAAGGAGCAAGTATCCATCCTGAGAGACATTTACCAGTGTGTAGGGACATTTCAGGTATCATGGTTACCTGGAAAGATCTAAGATTCTGCTAAATGCCCTACAAATTAAGTTCTCCCCATCAAAAGATGATTCATTCCTAAAAGTCAGTTATACCGAAGTCAAGAAACTGAAGGCTAAAGCCCTAGTAACCATCCATAAAGGGAATCTGTAAGTCAAATTATACAATATTTGTCATCCTCTCACAGGCTTATTTTACTTAGCACAGTATCTTCCAACTTGAGCTATGTAGCCATAACTAATAAGATTTTCTTCATCTAAAATAGTCTTAGTCCAGCACAAAGTAGAATGATGATCACCAGAGTCTGGGGGATGGTAAAAATGGGGGTCAGTTATGCATAAGGTTCTGTGGACCAGCTATTACAACATTGTCATATAGAAGCAATAGGGTATTAGGTACTTAAAAAGTTGTTGAGGGTAGCTCTTAAGTGTTCTTAATATATACACACAGAAAATAAAGCAACATTTGGAGATCATGAGTAGACTCTGGTGAAACTATGGATATTTGTGGGTATGAGTATATGTACATACATATATACCATGTGTGTATATATATATATATACATACACATATATACATATATTTGAATAGCTATCTATCTATATATGTGAATATCTATCATCCCCTTTTCTATTACCTATATCATCTATCTGACCAAACTCATCAAATTATATATATGAAACATGCTAGTCTGCATTGTATATCAATTATACCTCAATGAAGCTGGTCACAATCAGGATCTTCTATTCATGAAGTACCATTAATCTTTGGACATGCTCAAACTAGATTTGTATAATTATTTTCAATAGAATTAATGCAAAGTTTTTAGAGAAGAGAGTTGATTGCTCTAGTTTCATGCCTGATGGCCACTAACCAGACTATATTAATCCACTCACATCTATACTCATATGAAATAAAGAATAAATAAAGAATCTCCAACTGTTAATAAGGGTTTTTTACAAAATCATTAAATTTCCTCATCATCTTCACAACCTATGACACTAGTATATTTGTTACATGCAATAATAAATAAATAGTAGGGCAAAATGCCTATCCAAATATGACAGACCTTCTCCCCATAAAGCTGGGAAAAAATCCCATATGAAACCAGGAATGGTAAGAGCATAAATGCTCCCTGCAGAACTACAATATTATCTTTTAAAAATTGAGATTGTAAAGTAGTTCAAGAATTTGTGACCAACTGAGGTATTTGCTCAAAATGTCACTTTAGCTCTTGCACTGCTTAAAGATTTTGTACCCCTGAACAAAAATACTAACAAAATTGTGATATTGTGATAATATAATAAATAAAACTAATAGTTCTCTTAACACTACCCCTAAGGCCATACCATCATATATACAGCTTGCTCTGTAAAATTTTATATATATATATATATATATATATATATATATATATATACATGGATACATAATGATCTCTTATTGAGTCTCCACCCTCTGCCATTTTATGGGCATCAGAACTAAAGCTTATGACCATGAGAGTCAGGTATTATTTTCTGTCACATAATGGCAAGAACATAAGTAGACTGACTTCCCAAACCCCTATGGGATGCCAAAGGAAAATGAAACCAAGGTAACTGTCTAAAACCCACATCATTGCCTTCACTATCCTCCCTCCCTCCCTCTCTCTCTCTCCCTCTCTCTCTCTCTCTCTCTCTCTCTCTCTCTCTCTCTCTCTCTCTCTCTCTCTCTCTCTCTCTGGTTGGTCATGGGGCTTGATCTCTGGGCCTGAGTGCTATTCCTCAGCTCTTCAGTTCACGGCAAGCACTCTACCACTTGAGCCACAGTGCCACTTCCACTTTTCTGGTGGTTTATTGGAGATTAGAGTCTCACAGACTTTCCTGCCTGGACTGACTCTGAACCACGATCCTCAGGTCTCAGCGTCCTGAGTAGCTAGGATTACAGGCATGAGCCACCGGTGCCTGGCTTCACTATCCTGTCTTTAGGGTAGTCCACTGCAGGTGAAGCCTTATCTCTAACGAATCCACTCAGCTTACCAGGATTCTTCAAGTCATTGGTCCATATACTACACTCTTGAAAGATCTTCAGGCTGAAGGAGAATAAAAGCATCAGAAGTCTCCTGGAGCCACATAGCTAACTGAGTCCAGCTATATCAGCTCTCTTAACCCTGCTTGAACTGACACCCACTTCCTTCAGACTAGGTACCACCACTGTCTCAGGTACCCTTATCTGGATATTCACATGTAGCCAGTGACCTAGGCTTGCCTTTCATGAGCAGCAAATGTGGTTTGTGGCATTGACTGGGGTTTTTTTTAATGCCAAAACAATAAATATGGGGAAGTTTTTTTGTGGAGTTAGACAAACACTGGGAATGATTGCTAGCAACCACGAAGTTCGTGTATTTGATCTTTAATGCTTGACGTCAAAGACAGAACTTCTAACTATCCTCCTATTTGGCTTGCTCTCAGTGTAGCATTTGAGATGTCTATAGATATTGCCGTTAATAATATTGACACACGCGAGGAGAGGGGATCACTTACAAGAAGAAATCATGCCAATTTTAGAAAAAAAAAATAACAAACTAGTTTGTAGTGTGGAGCCGTACTTCCCAACACTGACATTCAATAGAACTCTCTTAAGTTGCCAGCAAGAAGATGGGATTTTATTTTTGAAATGTAAGTAGCTGGGTCATCACTCATGACCATTTAAATGAGCGTGGTGAGGGGGTGCCATGGGCTTCCTGTCATTGTTTTAAACTTCTGGAATCAGTTGTAAGTCAGCAAGTGTGGAGTACGATGACATGCGTGAAAGCATAGACAGTTTTATGTATCTCATTCCCAATATTGCCGGTGACGGGGACTTTGACAAACCACCTTCATTATCTTCACCAATAATGTCACATAGGCAGCACACAGATCAGGAGGATTAAGGCAAGGTGCATCCATCATAAAATCCAAGGGATGAATGTCATTATGGTGACATTCAAACATGCCGTTCATAGTCTCTGAAGCCTAACACGGGTGAAGAGCGCTCTAACCCGTTGATTTCTGTTTATTTTCCTCTAATGGTTACCTCTGCTTACAATGGGCTTGAGGTCGATTTGATTGTTGTTGAAGATTCTGGTTCTAGTGATATGATAGAAGCTGGACCTTTGAGCATCCCACGCGACCCTCTATACTCAGTTTTGCTGAGGTCCTGAACAAGACAAGCTCCCATTTACCACATGGAATCTGTCTGGAGTGGATAATGCCTGCCCCTAATTTTCTACCACAAAGGGAATGGCCAGGTGTGCCAGAAGGAACACAGACACTATGATACTACCTAGGGAGCATCTGATCAAGAATTATGAGACAGGAAAAGGAGGGAGCAAGGGCAAATTTATTGAAAATTGAAAGTATGTTACCAGAGAAGTTGAAGAAATCCTCCTGGTAGGATGATATAAACCCCCCACCTAGGACACATGGCTGCCATTTGCGATATGAAGTCTCATTTTCCTGCTGGCCAGGCATGAAGAAGGAGGAGAATACAGACTTCTCAGGGCAATAGAGCTAAAAGGAAAGTAACTATCCATTGGTAGTTCATTGTAGCCCTGTGGGATCCCTTCCTTTTTTAGTCTCAGCTGTTCAGGCATCACATTGGGTAAACTCCACCTCCCCCCAAGGGGAGGGTTGTCTATCCTCTCCACAGGTCAACAGAGCCATTGCTCCCACCCACAATGCTATTTCTGTTATCCAGGGCCTTTGGGGAAGAGGAAGGAGCATTATCTCTCCTGGGCTGCTGTCTTTCCTTCTCTTCCTATTTTTTTCTGTTCCGCCTCACCTTCAACTACAAATATTGTTTCATTTTATTCCATGCTTCACCTTAGATCATAAGTATGATCTTTACACGAGCAACAAAGGTCTCTTGAATAGTGATTGGCATTTCTTGTAACTGAAGTCACATTCATTTGAGTCAAAGCCTTTCTCTTAACCAATCTATTGCTCATTGAAAGGAAAGAAGGAAGGGAAGAAGGAAGGAAGGAAGGAAGGAAGGAAGGAAGGAAGGAAGGAAGGAAGGAAGGAAGGAAGGAAGGAAGGAAGGAAGGAAGGAAGGAAGGAAGGAAACACAACCCAAGAAGGATGGAGATACTCATCAAGAGAATCTCTTGCCTTCTAGGCTTACTGTTTCCTGGAGAAGCTAACATACACCTATCTTTATGACACTATAGAGAAAGCAGTAATGAAGACTAGGCAAAGCAGCCTCCTAAAATGTATATAAATATGGAGGCTTCTAGGCTCTTTCTGTTAGAGATTCATAAACCTTGAGTCTGAGTCAAGCTCTGCGTCTATTTATTTTCAGTCTCTGTATCTCTAGTATACATTATTTCCATTTTATGTTGTCACAAAATATATTTTCATAGGAAATTTTGTGATTTGATGTTATTGGTTTAAACTCCTTGTCCTAAAATTGGATGCCTTATGCTAAAACTCTTTGTATAAAGTTGTATTAGCACACAGATACACCAGTCATTCACAACTTCTGTGCCTGCTTTTATGATGGCGGACTTGAGGATTCACTGTAGAGGATATGTGGCCAACAAGAGCAGGAATATTTTCTATCTGGCCCTTTACAAGTAAAAACATGCCAATTCCTGTCCTAAAATGACTCTTCAGCTAAATTTTGGCCAAAGGAAGATGGACTGCTCATTAATTTGGAAATATTTTTCTTTAAATAACATCATTTGATTTGCCCAGCTTTTCAGATACAGTAGGTGGATTGAAAATGTGCTATCTTCATGACAGACATATCATTCATTATTTCTTGGGACATGTCTGTCAGTCAAATGCTCAGATCAACTATATTATCTCCTATTTTACGCCCTAATGAGCCACAAATTCAAAGTCAAGAGAAACAGAATTTCCTCTAACACAAGACCAAGAAAAGCAGGTGTTTCTCCATCAAATCTGGAAGACACATGTGGAGGAAAAAAAACCTAAGAAATGTATTCACCATCTCTCTTAATTTACTCTTAAAAAGTAAAGGCAAAAGCAGGGTGCTAGAAATACTAGTTACTGAAATACTAGTTACTCAGGAGGCTGAGATTTAAGGATTGTGGTTTGAAACCAGCCTGGCCAGAACTGTGGCTTAAGTAGTAGATCCCTAGCCTTGAACAAAAAAGAAAAATCTCAAGGATAGTGCCTGGGCCCTGTGTTCAAGCCCCAGGACAGCACACACACACACACACACACACACACACACACACACACACACAGAGTAAAGGCACTGACTTTTCTCTGTTGAGACAGACAGACAGACAGACAGAAGACAGACAGACAGACAGACAGACAGACAGACAGACAGACAGACAGACAGACAGACAGATAGATAGATAGATAGATAGATAGATAGATAGATAGATAGATAGATAGATAGATAGATAGATAGATGAGAGAGAGAGAGAGAGAGAGAGAGAGAGAGAGAGAGAGAGAGAGAGAGAGAGAGAGAGAGAGAGAGAGAGAGATTGACTGAATTTTTTCAATCCAAATTGAGGAGAAAAGCCAATTGACACTGATGAATGTAGTTCTCTCCAATTGCTGACTATTAGAAAAGTCAACTTACCTCTTCCTTCCAAACCCATCATTATATAAAGGAAATAGTTACCACATTATGTCAAGTTCCTTTGGACCAAAGACAGATAAAAGGACACATCATCAAACCAGAGGAAAGAAAAGGAGACAGGAGAGACTGAGTCCAGTGACCAGAACAATGTAGTTTAGAGGCTTAGACACTGGCAAAGAGGACAAAGATTATAAACAGAGATTATAAAGATTATAAACAAGCACCTTCTTTGATACGGGCATGCAAATGATGCCCGACACTTGTTGAATGAATGCACTTAGAGAAAAATACGGTTGAACTGAGGGTTCCCAAAAAAGAAAAGCAATGCAAGGGGTTTAAAGAAGGAAAACAAAAACATTATTTTTACACATAATCATCCAGTATCATATGAATGATCTCTAAGTATTTTCCCACTAGGGAAAATAAAAGCCCAAATTCCTCACTTCAAGCTCAGTTTCCTGGAAGAGCTGAAGGCTTGACCAGGTCTAGACTACATTTTATGTGCAGACCTATGCCAGCTCCTCTGGCATAAGTGGCTGGATTCCAGCCGCTGCTATTTGCTCTCTCCAGGTTGGCTTGATGTTCTGCAGATTTCTCCATCTGGTTCCACAGGAAGTATGTACTACTTGTGGGATGCTAGTGAGCTATTTTTAAGAGCTGTGCCGCATACAGGTATTTATGACTCTAGATCCGATTTGGGGAAACAAAATATTTGCCAATGCAAGTACAGTGAACATTTTCAACAGCCAACCATATGGCCTCAGAAAGGAAATGGTCAGAATGAACAACTGGGACCAGACTCTTTTCCTCCATTCTGCAAAAGCCATTGTTTCCTTTTGCCAGGCTAGGGTGTCAAAGTCTGACACAAGGTCATCAGCTGGCAGGAGTGGAACCAGTAGCACTCTTACATAGATTAGAAGAATGGTGACGATTCTAAAATGCTATTTTTCACACCAGTGGAATAGCAGAGATCTTATTTTTTTCCTATGCTTGTTAACTAGGAACCCTAAGGTATGTATTAGATTTCTCCAGAAGGATAAAGCGATAGACACACACATATATACATCGATTTTGATATGCATAAATAAATGTATTCTTCCAAAGAATTATACAGTATTGGCTCACATGATTAGAGACTTTGGCAAGTCCAGAACCTGCAGACCAAGGTTATAATACAAGTCCAAGAAGGGCTTTGAGGTATCAATTCAAATACCACCAGACAGGAGAACTATCTCTTTCTGGGAGTACAGTAATCTGCTTTATTCAGACTTTCAATCGATTGCATGAATCTCCACCCCCCACCCCCACCTCACATCATTAGTAAGGACAATCAACTTCACTCAGTCTACCAATTTAAGCATTAATTTTGTCCAGAAATGCTCTTACAGAAACACCTAGAATAACAAATATCTGCCATATGGCTGTTGATTCAGGCAAGTGTGCAAATAAAATTAATTATCACAGGGTGAATAGCAGTTGAAAGTGACTTATCAGTTAGCTATCTGGGAGTCAGTGGTATGCTTAGTGTTATTTAGTAGATCAACCTTGAGAGAAACTGATTTTGTTCACTGTAGTCAAACCATACATATAAAGCCAACAAACCCATTCGTATTTTATGTTTTGAAAGCAATTTACCACTTTTAACATTACATTAGGCAGCACAGCACATACAAATAGAATATATAAATACCTTTGGGTTTGTTTTATATTGGTTCCTTGCTTCATCTTTGATAAAACTAAGCTTGCAAAATTGTGCCCCATACACTGTAGACTATCCTACTGATGGATTTTTTTTGTTCTTAGACCTCTCATTGCTTAAAACAATTCATCCTACCATCTCTAGATAGATTATTCATTTATTTGCTCATTTGAGTCTTTATTTCAAAATTATACTTCTCTATTAAGATATCTCTTAAATCTCTACTTCCTCAAAAGATCGCTCACTCCTGTGAAAGAATATTGCATTTCTAATTTTTGAGTCCTTCCTTCTTTTCTTCCTTCCCTCCTTCCCTCCTTTCTGCCTTTTTTCCCTTCCTTCCTTCTTTCTTCCTTTTCTTCCTTCCTTCCTTCCTGCCTGCCTTTCTTAAAAGTTTTTGGTTAAAAGTTTTTGGTTAAGGTAAGGGCTTGAGCATTTAGATTCTTTTTAAAGGTGAGCTAGGCAGCATGGGCTTTATGAGAATTAATTTATCTGTGATCAACCCAACTCCCAACCTGCACCTTACCTATGGCCTATTTATGGAGGGGTACGGTATCTAATTTCCCCTTTAGAACTTTAAAATCCCATCACTAAAGGAATGCATATGACTCTACTATCTCTCATTGTCCTTCAGTCTACTCTCCAAATTGTAGCTGGTATGGCAGGTATGATTAATTCAAATGATTTGCTTTTGCATTTGAATCTCTTCAAGATTCCCATTTTTTATACCTTCTCACTGGTGAGTAAGGCTCTGAGCTGAGTCTTGCTTGGTCCTGCAAAGTCTTTATTGTATATAGTCATCCAGCTTCTGGGTGTTGATGCTCAAGTCAGAAATCTTCCTTTTTTTGTTTCTGGTCGGCATATTTATTGTCAACGTAAGTATAAAGAGCTTTCATACATTTTTTCTGAACATCTGTGTTCTTTAAGGTGCCAATAAACTAGCTTAGATGGTAAAAAGTAAATTAAGGAAGGAAGGCACACATGAAAGACAAAAGAAATACCATACAATTTTAAAGCAAAGGGCTGCAAAGGTGGCTCAGTGGTAGAGCGCTTGCCTTGCACGCATGAGGCCCTGGGTTCAATTCCTCAGCACCACATAAGCAGAAAAAGGCTGGAAGTGGAGTTTTGGCTCAAGTGGTTGAGTGCTACCCTTGGGCTGAAGAGCTGAGGGACAGCATCCAGACCCAGAGTTCATGCTCCACGCCTGGCAAATAAAATAAAATAAATCAAAGAAGCATACCTAACCATCTAATAGAGGAAATAAATCTGAAGACAAGAAATTCAAGAATAATTAAAATGTAGGACCCTCATTCATTCATTTCTAACTGTAACTAAGGAGGCGGGGGACATTTCATGTACCTAAATGTATGCTCAGATTATCACAAGGTTGATTATTTAACAATTCCAATGTAGGAAAGCATTCTAAATCATGTGAGCTTTCTGAGGTACAAAAGATATTATGCTAATTTCCATTTATGAATTTCAAGTTCTAAAAGATGCTTCAGACATGGAGCATTTTACTCTATGTATTAGGAAACAGAAGTGATTTACAGGTCAGTAACTGTCAAGAGTGATTAATAATATTTCTCAATGAAATACATTTCATCAAGGTCTTACCTTCTTCCCATTTGGTACCATGAGGGAAGAAAGCAAGGATTTGATTATTTCTCCTTGGTTTGCTCTTTGCAAATACATCAGTATCTTATTCCTAGAAGATGGATAAAATATATCTAGCTCTTGGCATCTTTTTTCTACATAAATTGAATTGTGGCTTATTTGATTTACAAAGTTTTTAAAGGGGAACCAAGCGCGCGCGCACACACACACACACACACACACACACACACACACACACACACACACACACACACACACACACACACACACACACACTAGTTTTTAAAGGATTGAAGGCACATAGCCTCTGTGTAACCCTGAATGTTCCTTTGATGATGCATTCCTAGGGAAAACTTTTTTTAAAAATAAATAATTGTATATGTATTTGGTTAGTGCAAAAGCTGATTGTCTTTTCAGACATCCTTCTTGATGTGGTTGGAAATTGGAACAAGTTTGGAAAGCAATTTGACATTTTATAGCTTAGATATTTCTTCCTTTGCTTTCTACTTTCAGAAATGGAAACACTTTATGACCGAGAGAAAAGCCTGAGGCATGAAATTCAACCATGAACAAGTATGATAAACTACAGGTACTTTGCACACTCCTGAACGATTTTGTGTATTACCTCCTTTGCCATTTTTTATCCTGTTTCCTCTCACATATAGAAATATGTGTAAAGAAATATTTCACAATATTTCCAAATATTACCAAAGTGAAAATTATATCTTTTATAGTATATTCACTATTGTATTTTGAGTTTTGGTGTTTTTCTTTTTGGTTGAACCTGGAAAATTACATTGGGTTGGGTGGTTTTTCTGTTTTGTTTTGGTACTGAATTAGTCTTTCCAGACCGGGCAGGAGGAGATGAAAGAAAATGATCTTCTATTAACACATTACTACTTTCAATAATCATTGGAAGAAATGTCTAAAGTGCTTGTGGAGAAGTGGAAATTGCACCCTGCGCTGCAGAGGTCCTTAGATGCCAGACAGTTTAACTTACTACCCCATTCAAGCATCAACCAAGAAGCCATGGAAAATGTTCAGCTCCCACAAGAAAGCGCTTGAACAGGCCAGAGACTTGTCCATTTTTGTGACTGCAACCAAAATGCACTGCAGATGTGTCTTTTTATGTCAGGAAAGACTTTCTTTCTAGTACTTAAGGAGATTTAACTGAACCATGAAGTCCTTTCAAGGATTTCTCAGTCTGGTCTTTGGGTCACTTCATGTAACACCAAAATTATTCCATGGTTCTCATGGAATAATACAGCCCGTGTTTTTCCATCCAAACACCAACAAAAGCCACGTCTTCCTGTCTTCTCACACCTTCCCTCACTTAGGGTGGCTAGGTAGCAAATGGAGGTTATCATTGATAAAGTAAACCTGAATATTTGCCATGTTGAAATGATCCTTTTGAACTTGGTCATCATCACAATGCATTCTAAAACTACTTGAGGCCAAACACTGGTGATTCACTTTTGTTATCCTAGCTACTCAGGAGGCTGAGATCTGAGGATCAAAAGCACAAAGCCAGGCTGGGCAGAAAAGTCCATGAGATCCCTCCTCCTCTTAGCTCCAAATAATCGCCAAAAAGTGAGAAGTAGAACTCAAGCGGCTGAATTGGTAAAACATTAATCTTGAGCAAAAAGAGTTCAGGGACAGTAGCTAGATACTGAGTTCAAGCCCCCAGACCAGCAGAAGGAAGGAAGGAAGGAAGGAAGGAAAAAAGGAAGGAAGGAAGGAAGGAAGGAAGGAAGGAAGGAAGGAAGGAAGGAGAAAAAAGAGAGAAAAAAGAAGGAAGGAAAGGGTGAGAGAGAGGAAAGGAAAGAAGGGAGGGAGGGAGGGAGGAAGGAAGGAAGGAAGGAAGGAAGGGAGGAAGGGAGGGAGGGAGGGAGGAAGGAAGGAAGGTGGAGGGAGGGAGGGAGGAAATGAAGGAAGGAAAAGAAATGGAATTAATTCTACATCAATTTGTTCTAACTCTCCAATACACCTCATTTTACAGATGTTTAATGAGAGGTTAAAGACTTTGTCCCACTCTGTTCCTAAGTAGCAAATGCTCACTGTACCCTCTAGTTGATAGATTCCCCAAGTCTATGCTTTTAAACTGAGTTTTAGACTCTCTAGTCACCTTCATATATTCTTGGTCCCTTTAGAAACTAACAGCCTGTTTAGATTAGGAATAAAGTATCAGATGTCACAAGATAGAATTTCTGTTTTATCCATGAAAAATCAAAGGATTTTTAGGTTATGGAGTTTCCTGCCTTAATTGCATCTGATTCTGATTGCTCCTTTAGTCTACCTCCACTTTGTATAAATATCCTCATTCCATCTTGTTCATTTAGACCCATTACATTTGGAATTTGTGATAATTTAACTGGGTCTGAATGAGTTTAAATTAACTTTTATATTATCTATAAAGAAAGAATTGTTGAAGAAAGCTAGCACCATTAAAACAATTTCTACGAGTTTAATCTCCCTGAGAAAATACCACATTTATTAAGAACCTGGTAGCTACCATTTGCATATAAATGATTAGATTTCAAATATCTCATAGAATGTTTTCAAAGATGGGCTAGAAAACTTCTCAGCATTCAAAGATCATTTCAAAGTAAAAAATAAATAGCTCACTTATAAAAATATAAACTGCCTTTTTGTCCAGTTATTCTCAACTGGTAAATGGTTTTTTGCCATTTATCTCTTTTTAGATGCTGCCTGTATCACGAATGCTTTTGTGTGTATATCTTGGTATTTGTGTGTATAACCATTCAAGGCAGGAATTAGGCATCCATAACTGATTTTACTTGATTTTGTTTACTTTAACCTGAGTGCTCCAATCTGAGACAGATATTCTGGTCTGGGTTCTGACTTCCATACTGTTGGGCTTTAGGCAAGTTATTTTGTCTCTGAACTTGTTTCCAGTAGAAACAGATAAAATACACCAATCAACATGTGGTGGTTAAAACCAAAGCTTAAAGCAACTTGAAGCATCTCACATTGGACCTGGTGTGTAATAAAAGCATAATAAGTGGAAGTTCCTTCTCTTTAATCTCTTCCTTGTATTCCTTGCACAACCTCCCATCCATGTGTAGTAAAAAGCGACTTAGAAAACAAAGACCCAAGAGTGCAAATGACCATGTTCACTGATTCCTCTCCCAACCAATGCCCTTATCTTGTCCTTCTTTATCCAGACACGCGCTCTGGAAATGTCTCCTGAAGACCAGAAAGATCTCAGAGTTTTAGATACAGAGCATATCGTTGATTCTAAGACTAAACTCTAATCAAGAAAATAGTCATTAAAATAATACCAATAAAAATAGTATCATGGTGACAACTACCACAGCTACTGTTTTAAAGTTCAGGCTGCAGGAACTATAGAAAAATGAGGAAGGATAAAAATAAAACTCAGCCACTTGAGGAAAACATCATTTCCGTGCTGTGGGCCCAGAGCTGGGATGGAAACAGCAGCTGCCATCCCTGAAGCAGGGGAAGAGGCTGATAAACTCTCAAACACTCATAGCCCACCAAGCCTGGCAATGAGAACCAATCATCAGCCACCAAGCCTGGCAACGAGAACCAATCAGCAAAATTCTAAAACAGACCCTTCCAGAATGTAAGCCATTATCATCATAACACATTTTATATTCCTCCCAAATATAACGAGCAAGTTCATGGATAAAGAGGTAATCTGGCAATTCACTTTATGCTTTGAATCCTGGGATAAATGAGTCACAGCATACATTAGCATGAGACCAAAGAACTTATGTTCCCATTGAATTGAATGATTAGAGAGTGCCCCATTGGAGTTAAATTTCCCAAGGCCCTAATGGACCAGCAGGAAGTGGGGCAGAAGATCACAGGCTACCAATGGTGCACCTGTAGGTGACTCACACTGAACCTGACTAATGGCATCAAGCTGGGAGAAATCAGAATTTTCATCCTGACCTTTCTCCCCATCTTGATCATCTTTGACCTCTTCCATTTACAGAGGGTGTGATAGATTTAAGACACTAAATGATTTACTCGGATTCCCAAAAGCCACAAGCTCACATTCCGATGCCTGACGTTGTAGAGACACTCTTAATGTACGAAAGACCTACTTGCCTATCTATGAAGACATTAGATACTTTCTTGCGATCTTAATCAACACTGAAAAGTTAACAGGATTGAGCAAGGCAATAAAGAATTGTGTTTGGTACAAGATCTCCAAAAGAATGTCCTCTGCATGGATGCTATTCCTTGCTGATGCGATTCTAGTCTTCACTGGCATTCTTCTTTGCTGATGCTATTCTTCATTATCTTTTCTTGTCCAGCTAAGTGGAATTGTGAAGGAAATGAGGACTGACAACACATGACCAGCTCTGGAACCTTGCAGGACCTTCTTCCTCTTTAAAGCACTCAAGGAAAGAAAGACAAGAGACTGTAAACAGCTCTGGTTTTCCTGGTCTCTTGCTGCACTTCTGAACTTCACCATTCAAAGAAAGGCCCGAATCTGTGCAGCCTGACAAGGCTCTCTGATCTCTGATCCAGCATAAACAGAGAAACCAAAGTATATTTCCAACCCATCCATCCAGGTCTTCCGAAAAGGGAAAGCATTTTCCTAGACTAATGAATGAACTCAAAAAGAGAATGCTTCACATTCACAGGTGGGCCAAAGGAATGTACCAACCACAAAACAAGGGCAAAAGTACCTACCCTCGAAATAACCCTGATTCTGTTCTCAAAAGAGGAGAAGAAAAAAAATACAGCACAACACTTTCAAAGAGAAATCTGAAAGCACCTTTCATAAGGCACTGCATACCTACAGAAAGTTTTAAATAGAAATATCAAGATCTCAAGAAACACAATTTATCCTTCCCGTTTTATCTATAAAAAGGCTCTCTTGGAGGACTTCCATTAAATCAACATATTCACACCACTTGGGATCTATTACTCTCGATAAAATGCCAGCAATACAGAATGATTTAGGGCAAACATTTGGCAGCAAATATATCTCCAGATTAATGTAAGGGGTTTGGGGGGGGTAGGGTAAAGGAAGATCCTGTTGGAATCTTTCTAAGCTCAAATCTAGCACTTGGACAGTTTTCCAATTTGGCCACCTACTGAGGAATGAAATCAGTTGGGCCATTAATACCAAAAGGACTTGCTGATTAACTCTTTTTTAAAAAATAATGTAAAACCAAAATGTTACAAATTCTTTTCAGTAAAATCAGGATGTAAAAATATTTTTTTTAAAGAAAGCAAAAAAAACCCCAAAAACCACCTCTAATCTGTAGGTCCACCAATCAAGAATTGACAGTCTTATTAGTTGAAATATAGATCCTCCCATTCAGGTTTATATGTACAAATATATGGATTCTCTTGTCTACTGCAGTCAGTCATTGTATTTATCTTATACATGCCACTAAGACATTGAAAATGTAAATAAACACAAAAGGAAAAGTTTTCAGTCATCTAATTCTCTAGGATTTGGTATCTGTCTTCAGAATTTGTACTCCTTTTTTTTAAATACTGAATGGAAGTATTCTAATAGATGTCTTTATTCTCTAGGAGATATTCTGTTAACCTGAAGTCTTTATTTTCCCTGGGCAATCTTTCATGTCAAATTTATAGATTTTAAGCCAGGCGCTGGTGGCTCACTCCTGTAATCCTAGCAACTCAGGAGGCTGAGATCTGAGGATCTCAGTTCAAAGCCAGCCTGGGCAGTAAAGTCTGTGAGACTCTTATCTCCAATAAACCACCAGAAAACTGGAAGGGGTGTTGTGGCTCAAGTGGTAGAGTGTTTGCCTTGAGCTGAAGAGCTGAGGGACAGTCTCTAAGCCCAGAGTTCAAGCCCCACAATGGACAAATATATATACATATATATGTAGAGAGAGAGAGAGAGAGAGAGAGAGAGAGAGAGAGAGAGAGAGAGAGAGAGAGAGAGAGAGAGAGAGAGATTTTGCATCATCTTTTTGATAGGCTTATCCTTGAGTCACCTTTGCAGTGATAGATAAGAAGTTTCTGTGACAGCAGGTTATTTAGAAAACTCTCTTCAAAAGCACTATAGGATCATAACCATTTCAAATAAACTTAGCCAGCACTGGACTCTATTATTTCTTTTTACCATGGTCAGTTGTAGAGGAGAAAAATACTGTTTTAAAATATTTACTGAGTAAATCAAAATTCACTTTAGAGATGGCCCATGTTCCTAAGTTGAACAAGTGTATTTATAGATTTTCCCAGGAGCTGCTGGGAGTACTTAGCAGACATTGGTGAATTTAATTCTCTTAACAATGCTAGGAGATCCATGTCACCATCACCTCCTCCATTTCAAAGACAGGAAGACTGAGACATGAAGAGGACAAGTAACAAGGCTGGGACATTACAGCTAGGACATAACAATGATACAATTCAGACCAGGCTTTGCCTGGGCTTTGACTTTCATTTCTACTTTTGTACTTGGGCTCCCTCTCCAACATCCATCATTGGAACAACCTGTCTTATCTACTGACCTGTCTTATTTCTTTAGTGCCAGCAACGTATCTTGCAGATACTCCTTAGGAGATTTGCTATCCATCGATGACAATGTTGCATAGCTACAGGGTAAGCCTGAAATGAGAAAGATGTCAAAAGGATTAGTATTACCATGATGGGGATGATGATTCCATCCTTAGGACTTGGATTTATGACCATTTGGAGCAAAATTGATGGTCTCTGTTTACATACAACATACGGTGGTAGTGGCAGATGCAGAGTGACCAATTAAAAGTGGCTGTCCCCGGGGCATCAGTACTCTCTCCACTGCTGTCAAAAGTCAGCATGTGCAGGTGCATATTTATGCTTACCTAGGCTGTGGTCACAGCCAGAGAAGATATTAGTGACCAACAGAAACTGAAGTTTCTTGTCAAGGAAATGCAACCAACCTATCACAAGAAGCCAGCTCTGTCCTGCATGCAAATGAACGCTTCTCTAGCTCACAGAGAGTTGAGGGAATGCAGAGGAGGAAGTGAATCAGAGGAGTCTACAGAAGAGCCCGAATAACACCCAGGCCCGGAACCACACACGGAACACTGCAGGCAGTCTGAGTGGTCATGGTAGGCTGAAAATACAGCTAGCAACCAGAATCTAAATTCACAGCCCGCAGAGAACAACACAGAGAACCTTAATTTGGCTGACCATAGAGGAAAAAGACGTGACTAAAGGTCCAATAACTCAGCTGGCCACAGGGAGAATCCAAATGTCGAAGGCACAGGTCAATATCCTGGATCTTTATCAAACCAGATGAAAGGGAAAGGAAGAGAATTCAGAGCAAGAACCCAATCTCAAATCCAAGAACAGATAACCTTCACCTAGGAGGAGAGACCAAAGATTTTGTGCTTACTGCTCTCCCCTCTCCCCATACCAAGAAATCATGAAGAGCTAGTCAATATGAGCAACTTCCCTGAGCAAGTCAGGAGGCTGTAGATGGGCAAAGGGGCTTTCTTCACTCTTACTCAATGCCCTTCACCCCCACCCCCAAAACATCCTGGGGGTTTTGTGGGTTGTAAAGCTGGGTGACTGATCGTGATGACTCCACATTTTCAAAGCTGGGAGCTAGAAATGATTCCAGTGCTCTTTTCATTTGCACTTGCCTGCATTCACCTATTTTTTTTTTATGCAAGTCACAATTTGCTGCTCAGAAGCTTCCAAGGAATTTTCTTCATCTTTAACCAGGAAAGATTTAGAGTCAAACAGAGGAAAGGAGTGAGACTCCTTCTTCTCAGATCATTAAAACTATGTTGTAAAGAAGTAATGAATTGGGCAAGATTCTCCCGGACTCCGGGAGAAATCAAGATCTAAAAGAAAATCACACATGTACACACACACACACACACACACACACACACACACACACACACACACACACACACACACACACACACATCACGGATGCCCATGCATGTGCGTACTCCATGCTTGCTAATACAAGCCAGCAGGGAAGCTTTGCTTTTGGGTCGTCTTCCCTCTTCCATACATTACTTCTAACCTTTCAAGAATCAGAATATGTTTCTTATTGGAAAACAAAAAGTAAAAAATAAATCCATAGAAAACGTCCCCCGGTGATTGGAAACAGAAGCTGGCCATTAAGACAGATTCATTGGGGGAGGGGGTGAGGCAAGAGGGGGGGAAAGGAAAAGAGAAAGAAAAAAAATCCTAATGGAAAGTCAAATGAAATGGAACACCACCAATACATTTTATCAAGGACATGTTGAGAAACCACACCCAACACATTTTATCAAAAGAATGACAGACATGCAGGACTGTTAATTAGCTACAGGTTTCTCTTCTACATTTACATCCCTCCTGGGACAGAAGCTGAAGGAGGAATATGCTGGCCATAGAGAGAGGAAGAGGAGTAGCCAGTGTGACTGAAAACCCCAGCAGCCTCCAGTGTGGAGAGGTCAGCTGAGCCCGAAATCAGGAGAAGGGGCTGGTACTGCTCTGCAAGGCTGTTTCCTCCCATCAAAACAGCTATCAATCCTGAACATGGTCCTCTGTGTTGTTTGAGGTCCACCTTTTCACTCAGGACAGGGAAAAAATGGAAATTATGAAAATCCTGGATAAGCTCCAGAGAGCCACCTTGATTATTACTTTATAATCCAACTTGGAGTATCATTTTTTTGTCTCTACTCTTCAAATGTGAATCCCTGATCCAGAGTCTCTTAAAGGAGGTTATCTCTTTCCCTCTCTTTCTACACCCTCCTCTAGTTCTCTTCTCTTGCTGCTTCCTCTCCTTTCTGTCTCTCCACACTGCCCTCTTCCTTGAATGCCCAGATGCCCTAAGATAAGCAGCATCGAAACTCACAGTAAAAAGTAATGACATTTAGACTTCATTGATGATAATTCTATGGGGATATTTCTTATGGAGTATAAACCACCATGATCTTTGCCAACCGGAGTTGGCTGTGAATTTGAGAGTGTGGCTGAAAGGGTGACAAAAAAAAAAGTGTGTGTGTATGTATGTGTGTGTGTGCGTGTGTGTGGTTCAGGGAGAGAGTGGTGTAGAAATTCCTTGTTCATTGGGGATCTGTCCTTAGAAGTCAGTTTAATCACAGACGAAGACTCGTGTAAGGGAGACTGGAGCTGTGTTCTGTGATTATCCACAGTGGCTCCCCTTCCCATTGGTACTATCATTCCAAGTCTTTCTTGCTGGTTCCTGGAACTCAATGTGAGAAATTCTTTGTGAATATCTAACAATGGCAATCATAAGCAAGTGTGAAATATAGATTTTTTTTCCTTTTTACACAAAACCACAGCACGCTTTCACGTTTTTTCCTTTGTTCTGGAAGAAAAGGAGAAACGACCCATCTCCCTCTCAGTGGTGTCTCAGTACGAAGGTGGTGATGAAGTTGGTTGGTTGGTTTGTCTTTTCTCCCACTCAACTATCTCTCAGCTTCTGTCCAGTTATCCATCTTTTCCCTTCTCAAAACATCTCTCAACTTTTGACTGCACTTCCTCCTCTTGGAAAGGGAGATTTCCCAGGCTACCCTCAGCCCAGCCCAGCTCAGTCCCAGACAGACAGTTTATCAGGTGGGCCTCTTTCTTGGAGCAGATCTAGCTTCTCCCAGTGGGAGTGGGGACAGGTCTCTTGTAGGATAGAAGCAGGAAAAGAGAAGCCAAAAACAACAACAGGACTTTGTGTCAACACTGTCTTGTGCTGATGTGAATGAAATATAAATATTGCACAATGAGCCATTTTAAAAAAAAAGGAAAGGAAGAAAACTTCTTCAAAATATTATGCTCTTGTGCTAGGGACCAGGGCAGGGGGAGGGGTAAGTCAAGGCAAAGACCTTCTGTTTCATCCTAGCAGAATTTAATAGCAACCCAGAAGCTGGAAAACCAACTTCAGAAACACTTAATGTTTAGATCTACTTAGTGGTTGGAAAAAACAACTTCTTTTTTTTTTTTGTAATGTTTAAGAGCTGCTCCAGCAAGTGGAAACAGCAATTCCTTGTAAACAAACCTTTAACATGAAGATATTTCTCAGTGGCGGAAAACCTAGTTTCATAAAATCAGATGTCTGAGTTGTGTTTTTTTTTTCAACTCCACTGAGACTAGAACAGTAACCACATTCTGTCAGTTGATGCATCAAATAAACAAAGGCAAATGAGAGATTTTTTCCGTATCACATATCAACCAAGTATGTGTCTGATAAAATGCATGTGAACCTCAGATGCTAACCATGGAGAAAGTCATGATGCTAAGCCAACACGGAATGATCTTGTCCGAAAGAGACATGTACATATTACCTGAATCGTGAAATGGTAACCCCACTGTACAACACCTTAATAACAACAATAAGACTTTGTTTTTAAAAGAAAAGCAAACATGTTTGTCGCTCGATTACCTACTTCATGAGGCCTGTTCCTGAGTATTTTACAACCAAAAAAACAATTGAGGGCTCTTTCTAGCTGCTGTCAGAGTTAGAATTAATAATGTCAGTTCTGAATCATATGTAGAAGATTCTCCGCTTCATCCATACCATAACTTGGAGTTGGGGCAAGCCAGCATGCCAGTAGGAAATCAGTCTCTAACCTCAGGGTTGGACTGGTGTCTTGGTGGAGTAGAAAACCATCCAGACACATACAATTGAATGGTACTAAGAAAGAGCTATCTGTCCAAGTTCTCATTGCAAATCTGTAATTAAAAATGTGTAGCATTCTACTGTACTGAAGGACTACATTTTAAAGGTAAATATCCTTAGACATATTCTCTGCCTGATATAGCAAAAAAAAAAATTCTTAGATCTATACTGCTCCTTTCTCCCCCCACCCCACCCCCCAGCTTTGCTGCTCCCCTACAGGTAAACTAGAGCAGATTATTTAGCCCTTCTGTGCCTTGTTTTGTTTTATCTCCCAAATGGTACAATGGTACTCACTTCATAGCCTAAATACTTCACAGAGAAAGATATAAGCAAGATGAATGCATGCACACAGTGTTTGGTAAAGAACTTACTATGTGGTAAGGACTCAATACAAAAAGTCTGATATTCCTGTGAATTTCCTTCCGTTGTTTTTAAAGGTAACAAGGGCCATTTCTGGAAGACAGTAAGTAATTTGTGAGAAATGGGTTCGTGTTTCAGAGAGAGGGAAGGAGAGAGGGTGGGAGGGTTTGAGGCAAACCTTGAATTCTCCCAGTTAGTGCTATCCAATGTGTTGGACTCAGGTTAGACCCTCTGCATTATTGTGCCAGAATTTACATTTCCATTTTGTGCCTGAGAATGCTTCCTAGAGCATGATATGTATATACTATTTACATATGTAAATTCCATTTACATATTGGGCATGTTTTTCTTCTTTCTGATGGGAACAAAATGTTTGGTGATATGACATCCAGACAACAAGCACAGGTTCTTGGTATCTCAGAAGGTAAAGCAAAGAAAGAAGGGTTCCCTGCAATGTAAGCGTTGATAGACAGCTTTAAAATAGAGTTACCGAATTGTCCTTTGGAGAAGGACGTTCAAGATTCTTTTGCTCTATGTCCTTCAGAGCTTACAGCACTCAAGTTTAAGGTCAGATCATGAATGTGCCAGAATCATCCAAGGACAGAGGTGAACATGGAGAAAGGCATCCTGAATTTCACCCCACAGCTATTTTTTACTCAGTATCTGTAGAGGATTATTTGGACACCCAAATCCAAGGATGCTAAAGTGCCTTCTATAAAATTGTATAGTACTTGCTTAAAGCCTTTGTATAATCTACCAAGCCCTTAACATTTCCTCAGATGCATACATATTATATCAATGGTTGTTGTATTATTTAGGGAATAATGATCAGAAAAAGTATCTAGATTGTTAGTAAAGGTGCAATTTTTGTTTTCTGAATAGTTTAGCTCGGAAGTTAGCTAAATCCCATGATGTAGAATCCAGGAATTAGAAGGCCAGCTCTCCCACTCTGCACAAACCTTCTTTGGCCTAGAACTGTTTTATAAACCAATTGAGACAAGGCAATGACTATTAAAGTTGAACTAGTAACAGAAGCATTTGGTGGGCTCATTAGCACATTGCTGGGTCCAGAATTATTGAATGATGGTGAATTTTTGAATGCTATTTCAGATTCAACTCAGTGGGCCTAATGTACAGTTCAAGAAAAATTTCTATAAGACCTCTGGATAAGCTATGATACCGGTCTAGGAGCACTGTAGCCATAATCACTAGTACAGAACTGGCTTCCTATCCATGGCCACAGATTTTTTTTTTTGTCATGGGCCTGAACTCTGGGCCTAGGTGCTGTCCCTCAGCTCTTCAGCTAAAGGCTAGTGCTCTACCACTTGAGCCACAGCGCCACTTCCGGCTTTTTCAGCTTATGTGGTGCTGAGGAATGGAACCCAGGGCCTCATGCATGCAAGGCAAGCACTCTACTACCAAGCCACCTTCCTAGCCCCCCACAGATCTTTTTGAAGTTACCTCTCATTCAGTTATATCAAATTAAATAAGATGGTGGTATTTTATTCCATCCAACAAAATGATACAATGTCATTTGCAGAGAAATAGATAATTTAAGTGAAATGAGTCAGGCCCAGAGAAACAAAAAGATGTATGTTTTCTCTCCTATGTTGAACTTAGATCTAAATTATAAATAAATACATATATACTAAACATAGCAGAGTCTTATGCATATATAAATGAATATGCTAACTACAGTACAGTATATGCATGAAAGGATTCCAATGGTGTAAGTACTTTGAATAACTAACTTAAAGTTTAACAAAACAAATATCTTGTTAGGAGGGAGTTGTACAACTACTTAAGACAAAGATAGCAGATGTAAAAAACAAAATTCTGGGGGGAAAGAGATAGGAATGACCAAAAGGAACCATTGAATATTGGATATGTCCTGTGGATGTGTATTTTATGAGGTATTGAATCTGTGGAAGTAAACCAGTATTTGTATTTGTGGAAGAGACAATAAACAGTAAAATAAATAAATAGATAAAATATGAGGTTCTAAGGAGCTCTAATCTGGAAGATAAAAAGGAGGAATAGAATGTGAGTGTAGTGTGCCATTTTGTAGCTAGCTACCTAGTGACTGGAAAGATGCAGCAAGGCCTAAGGGAAGGAAGAGGCTGTCCTGGGGCTAGCAGAGTGGTTTATACAAGGCAGAGAAGGCAGAGGCCAAATCTGTAAGGCAAAAGCTTGCCTCGGATGCTCAGGGGAGATGCAGAAGGGCACCATCACTGGAAAACACGAGCAGGCCAGAGCAGAGAATGAGGCTTGAAAGATAGGAGAGAAAGAGTTGTGGCTGGTGAGCTAGGAGATCTTTGGAACCCTGTAGGCCACTGTACAAAAATTAATGTATAATCTGAAGAGAAAAACCCATCAGGAATGTTACAGTCTCACTGAAATGAGGTCTTTGTAACTGCTGGATTGAGAGTAGACCAAAGGCTAGGGAGAGATTGTTTACCTAGAAAGGTAAAGAAACTGCCTCGGGGGTCAATGGTGATGGAGACTTAGGCCTAGGTGCTTGGCATTGGCTCTGGATAAACCAAGAATAGACTGGAAATATACAGAGCCAGCACGTTATGTGGATTGATTGGCCATAGGGTATCATAGAAAGAAGGAATCCAATGACCACTCTGGTATTTTTTTTGTTTCCCCCAGCCATATGAATGCATAATTTAGGGCACACTTTGGGCCGAGTGAAGTGAAATAAGTAAATTTCTTTCATAAAGAAGCTTACAGAGGTGATCGTCTTGCTCGAGATTGCAGCAAGGCTAGACGGCAGAGTTAGGAGGAAGGAACAGGCATGTGTGGGCTTGTGAGTCTCCAAGGAGTCACCAATGGTATTTCCAAAGAAGTAAACCAGAGTAGGAACAGGATAGCTAGGCTCTCAGGTTACCAGTCTGAGCATTTTGTTCCTCTTGCTCAACCCAATCAGGCTGTATCCAAGGGTCACAAACCAGTGACCTGTTAGCCTAATAAAGCCTACTGACATGTTTTCTTTGGCTCTGGAAATTAAAAAGAAAACACTTCATCTTTGAATGCCTTTAGACTGAGTTTGTACTTTCAGTTCAGCCATTGTATGCACCACTCCCACTGGCTTAGAGCAGTGCTTTCTGGGTTTTATCTACCTGGATCCAGAAGACATTTGATTTTTTTTCTTCTTTTAACCAGGGATTGAAACTAACAAGGAAAGGAATTTAGCTCTGAGGTAACACAGTGACTGAGACCATGGAATCAGACTCACTCTCAGACCCATCATGGACTATCTGTGTACCCTTGCACAAGCTCAACTTCTCTTTTCCCCTCTTTTGGTAGGGAGAATAGTGTTCTTGTTGAACTAGTGTTATGAGATTGGCTGGCAGAAGACATACACCATATAATGCAACAGGTGCAGCAAGCACTGTTTGCATATTCACAATGGCAGAGTGGCGATTGGTACATTTTTCTACCCCTGTGGAAGGCCGGGTATTTTAGTATTTGTTAGCCAGATGATCACCATTTCAGCCCTACAACATGAAAGCAGTCCTAGGAAATACAGAACCAAGTCAGCACAGTGAACAGTGTCTGATGAACACAGCATTTACAAACTTAAGTAGAGGTTCATAGTCAGTCCTAGAGTTATAGTCTACTCATCCTTGTTAGAAAGTGCTGAGGTGGGAGAATTCAGTCATAAGATTGAAGATACAAGTGTGAAAATGGAGCCAAACAAATGGAAGGGATGTTGGGAGACATGGGGAGAGGCCGATGGAAGGAGGGACACTGCTCAAGATGCATTGTATTCCCTTTGTACTTAAAGATAATTAAAAACAGATAAATGCCAAGAGGAAAGCTTGAATGTGCATACCCTCTATCAATTCAAATGTTGAACACCCTCCCCCTCCCCCTGCTAAGGTGAAGGCATTGGGAGATGAAGGCCCTTGGGAAGTGATTTTTAGGTCATGGTGGTACAGCCCATTCCATGAATGAAATTAGTGTCTGTATAAAAACATACCTCAGGAAGATCCTAGATGCTTCTGAAAACATGGGGACCCGGTGAGAAAAGGACCTTTTGTTGGGGAAGGAAGCCTTCCCTCCAGACACTGAATCTATAATAAGGGCTTTCAGTTGTTCACAAAAGAGAAATAAATCGTTTGTCTATCTGGGCTACTCTTCAATGAACATGGTCATTATCAAGGAAACAAATGAGAACAGATTCTGTTGAGGATGTGGCCAAAAGGGAATCCTGATACACTGGTTGTTTGAAGAGGTGTGTTGTAATTGTTGTTGTTGTTTTGTTACCGGGGCTCAAACGTACTAAGACGTTAAGCCTTGGCTATGATGTTTCCAAATCCCACTCCTTCTGATTCTTACAATGCCAGCTCCCACCAAACTCTCCAGTTATAGAACAATGACTATTTTATCTTGTTCTACTACAAGTGTAAAGTAACACCACAAAGACTCTGGTTTCCCTTTTCAAGTGTCCCTTTCAGACTGAGGAAGATGAAAAGGTCTCCCATTGCCTTGTTTAATATAGGCCAGGTCTACTGAAGATGATTTTCTGGCTCAAGAAAGATAGGACCAAAGAATGTCACCACTGCTGAACTTGTGGGATCTCGAGGAGTCAAAGGCTCCCAGAGCAAAGCTGCTCCTCCTCGTGCAAGCACTCAAAGAGATGCATTTTCTTTTGCTCAGCATCTTGTCCTAGCCCCCAATCTCTGAGGGAACAGGAAGGTCTCTGCCCTCGGCACTGGAGGGCTGTTGAGCAGCTCTGAAGCTGAATTTCCCATCCTCTGACTTAATCATGAGGCAGAGACTATGGGGTTGTTCCCACTGAGCTATTTTTAGGCCCTGGCATCAGAATGGAAGAGAGAGTTAGTGATTGGTACCATGGGCAGTACAAAGCCATGCCCTGCGTAAACTCCATAGTAAACTTAGGTCATTTCCTTTCCAAATCTTCAGAATTAGGCAGACCAGAAACTCTGGATGAGGCAGATACAGAGGAAGCTGACGTCTTCATCTTCCTCAAGAAATGCTTTTATTTTTTTTCGAAATTTTTTTTTCTACTCATGTCTTTAGTTATTGAAATGAAATTGCCAAACAACTTGTAGGCTTTGAAGGAGAAAAGAACAGAGCCTGGATAAATAAAATAAAGGACAAAACATGGGAGGGAGCAACGCATCTAAAAGAATCACAGAGCTTTATTGCCACTTTAATCTTTGGTTTCTTTACCTAGCTATTCACAGAGTTTGGCCTAAGCTCAGCAATTGTCATTCTCTCTCCCTCCTTGAAAGACCACAGCCTAATACTGTGGTCCTGGTATAGAAGGTTAAAAGAACCAATCAGAAGGTAGTTCTCAAACATTCCTCAAAACAGTCACAGAGGGAAAAGCAAACTCTATCCTCATCTGCCTTCATAGAGCCCTGTGTTGGCCAGCTTTTCGTGGCTGGGACAAAATAACAATGAATGTACAAATGATGTTTTCCCCAACTGATGCTTCTAGCTCAAAAGGAAGCCTAGCCAATGGTTTGACTGCAGCCTGCAGAGATGCTGAGTGGAGCCGTGAGAATTACGAGACGATAAACTAATGTTTCTGTTTCTTTGTTTTTTTCTTGCCAGTCCCACGGCTTGAACTCAGGGCCTTGGTGCTATCCCTGAGCCTCTTTGTGCTCAAGGCCGGTGCTGTACCACCTGAGCCATGGCACCATTTCTGGCTTTTTCTGGTAGATAAGAGTCTCATGGAATTTCTTCTCTGAGGCTTTGAATCATGATCCTCAGATTTTAGCCTCTTGAGTAAGTTAGGATTATAGGCATGAGCCACCAGCACCTAGCTAAACTAATGTTTCTGTGGGGATTTTTTACTTTTTAAAATGACTAAATGCATGTTAACTTCATTAGACAACAACTTAATGAAAATTTCAAAAGCACTATGCAAGTCAAACAACTCTGAGGAGGAAGGTGCTTCGATAAAACTATTTCTGGAGGTAATCATTGCAAGATTAAAATGACAAAAGTAATGGATGAGAAATAAGAGTCAGAATTCAACACATGGTGATAATCACAGTAATGGAAAGATGAACTGCTGGAGAGGTTCATATATACATAGTATATATGTATATATGATGTATATGTATATGCTCATATATACATATGTAGATATGTAGATGTAGATACATATAAATATACATATATGTGTTTATATATGTATATAATCGATATATGTATTATATAATCAATATACATATATATTTAATTAATAGGTATCCTCATAAAAGCAGGATCCCCATTTTGTCAATCTGCCTATTTGGGGGAATAGGTCCTTCATCTCTATTCTCTATTGTTTCGGGTGGTTCCATCTGTGTTTAGCTTTAGAATCATATCAGTGAATCCCAACTTTGTTAAAAGTAGATGAAAGTGTTGCTTTTGAGCCCAGATGACAAGATAACCATGCTGGTCTTTCAAAATGCCCTCTCTACATACCTACTGAAATTTGTGGTCAATCATCTCATTTTAGAAACCCCGATCAAAAGAAGAGGTGAAATCTGAACAAGTAGTGTGATCTGAAATTGTCCTCCCAATTCATAGTTTGGAAACTCCATCCCCAGCCGCATGGTTGGGGTAGCACCATCTCTTGAAGCTCTTATGTCATAAGATTCTGCGTTCTTGAACAAATTCGTGCCATCAAGGAGATGCAAGACTGAGCTCCTGCTTTCCTTCTGCCTTGGAGAACACAGAGTTTGTCCTGTTTAGGCGCTTATGTTTCTGCCAGGCAAAGACACAGCCACAAAATGCTCACTAGATCAGATGCTAGAGCCTTTATCTAGGGCTACCCAGCTTCCCTGGTATGAGACCTCACTGACAGAGCATAGACGCCTCAGGAAACCTGGAACCAAACAAGTGCGTCGTGACTTAGACCCAGTCACAAATTCTTTCTGAGCTCCCAGACACCTAGTGACCTCTCACCTAATGTCAAAAACAGAAATAAAGCAAAACAGAAGCCTAACCAACACCTAAGTCTCTCTTCGTATTACTTCAAATACCTGCTCAACTCATCAGTCAAAAGGATATTCTCAAAACACATATCAGATCCAACTGTCCTGTGATTTACTATCTTTGTGGATTAGAATTACAATCCCTGTGCTACTGTCTTCTCCTAATACTTTCCTCCATCGCTAGGGTTTTGTATGTGGGTGGGGGTGGGTGGGTAGGTGTGAGTATGGGTGTGGTTGTGTGTGGGTATGTGGATAGGTGTTTTTTTTTTTTCTGTTCCTTTGGCATAGCACATTCCTGGCTACCTTGAGGAGTTTCTGTATAACATTCCCTCTTCCTGTGATTTCTCTTTATGATCTTCCATGATCTGTTCCTGTAATATATTCAAATCTCTGACCAAAAGTCTTCTCTGACCCTGAATCCAGCAACCAACTTGATCCCCTTCCCTCTCCTTTTCTTTATTCCACTTGGCATTTTTTGTACCATTGTCTGCAATCATATTATGCATTAGTTTCCTTTCTTGTTACTTGTCTATCTCCTCTGCTAGACTAAAGGCAGGTATTTTTAAATACTTATATCTAGGTGGTATTTTGAACTATCTGTCCCTACAACATAATAAATAGTCATAGAATTAACTAACTTCTGAGATAAAGGGATTACATCAGTTAGTCATCAGAGCTTCTTCATAGTTTAAAATGTAATCTTTCTATTATACCATCTCAGGTTCAAGTATCAACCCTGATGGTCAACCAGGATCCACTGATGGTACTTGACAATGATGGTAATATCTTGGCTAGGTATGTGGCCCAGTGGTAAAACACCCATTTATCAAGTTTGAGGAGATGGGCTCCATTCCCAGCACCAAAACCAAAAATAATTGTAATACCTGAATATCCTATATCAGATAATAAATTAGATCCTTGCCTGATTGCTCTTGAAACTTTCTGTCCTCTAAAATTCCATGATCTCACCATCATGATCCCTGAATTAACTGGTTAGCTTCTGGTAAAAACAGAGGTCACCTAGATTTGTGCACAAGACCTATGAATAGTGTCCATTTGAATTGGTAGGTATCTGAGAAACACTGGTGGCTAACTATCTGAGCTATGACCACTTATGGTACATATTCTATTCTGTCAAAGATAGCATGCCTAGTTACCAATCAGAAAGAAAAGATTAGAAAAAAAGGATTAAAAAAAAAAGGCTTTCAGAAGCCAAGGGCAGATAGCCAAGAGCTGTCTTTCAACATGATGGAATGGAGTTTGTCTCCATCTTTCCACTTGGGGAACAATAAAGGGAAAATCTGGAAAATAAATACAAAGCACACACTTGCTCTTTACACGACTAAGACCACATGAAGAGCAGAGTAATTATGTATTCGAATATCATTGCTGGGAAAAACTCAGTGTGACCCAAAGTTCAATACTCAAACACATTGGTTCCAGGCAAGATTGCCTTTCATGGTGGTATACCCTTTCGTCTCTATTGCCTTGCTTCCAAAGGAAACTAGATACTGCTCCTATTTACCAGAATGGGATTTAATAAGGGCCTCTTCTTGATTACAGAGCTACGCAGATCAGCACTTTCTCTGTTGCTCATAAGAAACCACATAAAATGAAACAACAGAAACCTGAAAGTATGCCCCCAGCTAATCACCCTGCTATATGCATGAGGAGAAGCAAGCTTCTAAAAGGAGAGTGACCAGAGTGAAACAGATGATTGTCGGCGCCATCTTTATTTTCTTTCCTGTTGTGTCACTGGGTCTGGATGGATTCAGATGTTGGTCAAGCCTCTGTAATTGCTTTACTGACTTCGCCAGAACATCCTTCTTTCTCCAGGGAGACAAATGAGAGTATGCAACACAAGTATTCTCATACCCAGAATCTGATGGCCTAGTTACTAAGACTCCTACTTTGTGTTCCTAATCTGAACCCTCTCTTCTGTAGCACCTTTATGAATCGAACATATATCTAGTCTTTTAATGGGATAAATTGGATCTCTTTGTAAGTTCTTACCTCCCTCCAGTTCACCACATCCTTACTTAAATTCCAGGTCATGGTATTAAGCTTTTGCTCCAAGTCAAAGCTAAGCAAATCAACACTCCCATTTGTCCTCATAAACAAAGACCCCTTTCTAACCTCTAGATCTTACAACTATGGCCCTGTGGTGTGATGGATGCATCCATGTCTTTAAATGAGATAGATTCTACCACATGCCACACACCTAGACTTCCCACAGTTTTCACTGTCATTCATGGTAGATATTTTGGGTATGACTTCCTAGCTCATAATTTGACTGCTTTGAAGCTGGGATCCTCCCCTGGCCCACAACCATCACTAGAATCTCTCTGCAACAATCCCTTAGCCTGTGTCCTTGCCTTTTCTTAGTGAC
Source organism: Dipodomys merriami (assembly GCF_024711535.1). Classification (NCBI taxonomy): domain Eukaryota; kingdom Metazoa; phylum Chordata; class Mammalia; order Rodentia; family Heteromyidae; genus Dipodomys; species Dipodomys merriami. The sequence goes on along the minus strand of NW_027205826.1, from coordinate 7,203,554 downwards.
TAGGTCCTAAGCCATCATCAGCCTCCTGTCTACATCTACGCTGTACAATTCCAACCTGAATTGTCCTGTAGTCACTTCCTCAGGCATTCACTCGACTTGAGCTGCTGAACTAGAATTGGGGATTGTTACCAATTGGGAGAGCCCTCGCTTATTTATGATACATATTCCTTACTCCATCCCTGAAAAGTGGAAGGTGGGCCTTTCCTACTAGGTACCATTTTGCAGCCCCATGTACAAGCTGTTTACTTCTGGTGGCTCAGACCTAAGCTTCCATTTGTTCCATTTTGTTACAATAAAATGTAGTGTGAGCCTTTTTTGCCTCTAAATATATTTATTTAAGAGGATTTTGCTTCATTGTGTAAAATAAAGCAGAAAGGACCAGTGTGGAAGGAAATGTAACATAAGTCCATCATGTTCTAAGCTTTTCCAATTATATCTATTTGATGCTGAATTTCTGCCCAGATGCAAATGGAAAGTATTTTTTTCCATTTAAAAAGAAAATATCTTTCATTGAAAATAGCACAAACTAAAAGTGTGCTGGTTTTCTTTTCCTTTTTGTCTAACCATACTTTGCTGTCTTTCTCTTCTAATGGTCTTTCCTCTCAACGTATTTTTTTTCTGTTTCCCTTTAGTACCCAGTACCTAAAAATAAAGTGGCTAGTGGATCTTTGAATATGAGGATAATATTTTTATTTCATGAGTATATACAATCAAGAAACATATTTCTACTCTTAAAATCAGTGGAGAGTTGTAGATGAAGCCACGAGCTGTCAGCACATTCTTTTTCCCAAAATTTGGAAAATGTAACAAAATCCAAAGCAGCTGTAGGAAGGGAGCCTACACACCATTTGTACTCAGCAGGCGAACTAACAGGAGGTAACAGGATAGTTTCCACATGAAAAACTTAGAAAGAACTTAACCTGTAATGAAAACTCTGATAATCTCCACGAATGAAAGATGTCTGGATGATGGGTTTGGGAGGGAGGTTGCTTGAGTTCAAAGGATCTGAATTCCCTACAAATGCTACTCCAGAATCAGAGACACCCATGTGGTCATTGTTATGTCTGATAGCCAGCAAAAGTTCAGCCCTCATCTTAAAGTCATTAAACGGTGTCTGTGTGTGAATTCTAAGACTATGGATTAGGCTGCCCATACCTAGGATGCTTCAAAATATCAAAAGCAGCGTCTCATTAGCTTATTTATTGCCACCTGCTTCAAGATAGGTGCTCCCCACCTGTAAGTGTTGGTTTGAATTTCACTTCCTTTCAGATTCAATGTGTGAAGATCCTATCCATCTAGATATACTTGGGTTTCCATAGGAAGAACTTCTTCACCATGTTAAATACAGATTGGGTCTCTATGGGTCAATGATGGCTTGGACCAACGGCTCCATTTCTGCCTAGCTTTTAGGTGGTTTACTGCTGCTAGTCCATCATGGCCAACCATGACAGGACAATAGTGCAGATTTGTGTCTAGGGCACCATATTTTTCCTCTGTAGTGGGAAGCCTGCAATGTTTTATGTTTTTCTCACTGGTTCTCCCTTCATGGTATTGAGCCTCATGTGTAATCCCCTCCTCTTGAGTATAAGCAGGACCTAGTTGGATTGAGTTCTAATGGATGGAACATGGCAAAAATAGCCCCACATCTTAGTGTTCTAAGAAGACTAGCTTCTGTCTGGATATTATTCACTTTGAAAGCTAGTCACCCTCTGCACACTGAGCTTCCTCTTGGAGAGGACCATGTTGCAAGGAACTTGTGTCTTAGATCAATAGCACATGAGGGCCCAGGCTTACTGACAGTGACATGAATGAGTCTAGAAGTGGATCATCTTTCTATCCCTCATCAAATCTTGGAATGGCTGAAATGATTAACATTCCCACAGATATCTGCTTTACAGCTCAAGAGAAATCCTCGATCAGAGGCATTTAAGAAAGCCAGCCTCATATTTCTGATAAGTACACAGAAATCAAAAGATAATAAATACTTGCTCACTAGTTTAAGCATCTAAATTTTGTGATAGTTTCTTAGGGAGCCATATATAACATTTAGCATCATTCATGAAATTCCAACTTCATCAGTTATGTTATTTAAAAATGATGACAAGTGCTGGAAATGTGGATTGGTGGTAGAATGCTTGCCTAGCATGCATGAAGCTCTGAGTTTGATTCCTTAGTACCACATAAACAGAAAAGGCCAGAAGTGGCTCTGTGGCTCAAGTGGTAGAATGCTAGCCTTGAGCAAAAGAAGCTCAGGGACAGTGTCTAGGCCCTGAGTTCAAGCCCCAGGACTGGCAAAAATAATAGTGTCAAGTAGGTGAATCAGTCATTTTCTAAGAGCCACACATCGTAGATACTCAAATTCTCTCTCATTTTCTCTCTTAGATATTCTGAATCTCTCAACTCTAGAAGACATTGTTCAATGTAAGTCCTGAGAATATACTACTAACTAGAGTTAGTAACTAATTGGAAGAAAATGGGAAGGTATATTAAATTTCAATGAGGGAATAGACAACTTTGAAAGCTATATACATAAGAAGATGCCCACCAAGGAAATAGATTATTACTTTCTTCTTGCAAAACCATACTCCTAATCACAACACATGACCACATGTGCATATATGTACACAGATGCTGATTTTAATATGTGTGACATTGGTTAGAAAACATTTGTGGGGGGGAGGGGGGAGGCTGGGAAGGGAGGTGAAGGGTAAACAAAGGAGGAGGCTGCAATGCTTGGTAAGAAATGTATGCATTATCCTGCCAATGTAATTGTAACCCCTCTGTACAGTATGCTCTCAAATAAAATAAAATAAAATTAAAAAAAAAAAGAAAACATTTGTGCCTGGTAAAGGAATGTGTGTGTGTGTGTGTGTGTGTGTGTGTGTGTGTGTGTGTGTGTGTGTGTGTGTGTGTGTGTGTGTGTGTATGCACATATACATTCATTTTGACTTCTCAACACTGGAGAAAGAAGGTATGTGCTCATTCAACAGGAAAGACTGCTCAACTCATTTATTTGTGCATGCAACCAATTTTGCCATGCTGTGTCCTGAAAAAGAAAAAAAGATTACCTGTCTCAGGGAAAAGAAATAAAAAACAAAAATGTAATCACTGGGAAGAAAGACAGTGCATATGAGGGAGGCCATACAAAACCCAGAAACCAAGGCCCAAATGAAGAAAGAAATCCTGTTGTCGCTTGGTTAACTTCAGGGCAACTAGGAGAGAGTAAGACACAAAGTCTGCCCTTGAAGTGATCCGACTTTAAAAATCCTTATTTCCAGACAGATTTCTGGTGTTGTTGGTCTTCTCCAATTGCATGAGAATTGTGTGAATTTTAGGCTATTTTTTGTTGTTTATTTAAGAGCAATTTTAGTATGCTCAAGGTCCTCATTCTAAATTTCTCAAGTCCTTAAAGAACATGCAAGTGGAAAACCAGACTTAAAAGACAGCAAGTTATTTTTTTGGCATCATCAAGCTCTTGTAATTGTTTTCTTCACCTTCTGAAGACTTTATCCAGCCAACCAAAACTTTCATGGAGAAAACGTGGTCTACACAAGAGATATAAGATGGCTTGGCAGGAACCTTAGCGTTGATTCCTGAAAAGCTAGGGAAGAAAAAGAAAGGCTGCAAGGACCCCAGAGTCTCTCTGAATCAAGATGAAATAGTACAGCGAGCCAGACTAGAGGGAAGCAGCAGAGAGAAAATGGCAGTAAGGAACTCTTTGTTGTTTTGGAACAAGTGCTCCTTCAGAGCTCACTCACAATCTACTGCTCAGTGCCACGGTGCTGTTTCCTATCAAGATTGCAAAAACCATTACAAGCTGCCTAGGTATTGGAGGCGCAACCAGATGTGATGAAGTTTCCATTGTTTTACTTACTACATGGAAAATATTACTAATGGCTGGTGTCAGGGCAGACTCAACTGACCCCAATTGGCCAAACTCATCTGGGTTCATTTCTTTAAATCAGACTCTTTAAATACTCTCTCCTGTTATTTCACAACCCCCTCCCCTCCTTTATGAGATGTTTGACTCCATAAATCTCATTTCAGGCAAAGGGGAAATTCCATGACTGCATCAACAGGTGGGCTGGGGATCTGGGAGAGGGGTGCGATATCTTTCTTTGTGACTGAATTTTATTTACAGTGAGTTCTTTCTTGCCTTCAGATATACAAGACCAAATGGAGCATGGGGGAAATACCAGAGTCTGAAAAATCCCCATTAGTCTCTGTCTCCACCATTGGACCCCCAAGGGTGACCAAAGGTTGCAATGTTTGAAGTTTGTTTTGTTTTGGTCAGTCATGAGGCCTGAACTCTGGGCCTGGGCACTATCCCTCAGTGCTCTACCACTTGAGTCATAGCTCCACTTCTGGCTTTTTCTGTTTATGTGGTGCTGTGGAATCGAACCCAGGGCCTCATGCATCCAAGACAAGCACTCTACCACTGAGCCACCTTCCCAGCCCCTGTTTGGAGTTTTAATTAGTAAAATCTCATCCCTCATTGTTACTCCTGTTCCTCTCTTCAATTAATGAAGTGATTGGTCAGAAGACTGGGAAAAGGCATTGAGAAGACTTGAACTCACACTGAACTAGTGTGGATGTTCAACTTTTGTATGAATATATGATTTATGCCTTAGATTTGTCCAGTATGTTAACAATCATGCCTATCAGTGCATATGTTTGACAGCCACTTCTGTAATACTACAGCCACCAAGACAATGTTGATCTTGCTGTCGGCACAAATCTGTTGCTTAAATTTAATGAATGTGTCAGATGTTTCTTCGTGTTCTTCTCCTAAAAGTTTCATTTATTGGAAACTTTTTGTACACTTGACATTGTCTCTTAAAGTGAGTTCTTCAGGACATGGAACCAGGTCCTAGTTCAGAGGAAAAAAGTAATAAATGCTTTTCTAAATGTTCAATACTGTATCTGGACCTCTTTGTCATTATCTGAAACGTCTTTATTGGCAAGACTGGGATTCAGATGTTGAGCATAACTTGCCTAGCAAGACAATTTCTTGCACTTAAAACCCAGCCTTGAAATTATGTTAAAAAAGAAAAAACTGAAAACATCTATGAATTCATAAATCAGTACTACTTCAGTGATTTCTCTATAGTCAACATTTTTAAATGCACTACTCATTAAACAGGAATTTCATGAAATGACACTGCATTTTGAAAACTTCAATATACCAATGGTCATTATTTTAAAACAAAATTTAAAGTCAAGGCCAAGAACGGTGCTAGGTGCGTGTAATCCCAGGGACTTTGGAGGCAGAGGATGGCAATTCCTGACAAACCTGAGACATTTTGGCTTAAAAACAAGCGGCGGGGGGGTGGGGGGTGGGGGGGGTGGGGGTGGGGGGGTGGGAAGGTTGCTCAGTGGTAGAGCGCTTGCCTAGCATGCATGAGGCCCTGGGTTCGATTCCTCAGCACCACATAAGCAGAAAAAAGCCAGAAGTGGTGCTGTGGCTCAAGTGGTGTTCTAGCCTTGAGCTAAAGAGCTGAGGAACAGTGCCCAGGCCCAGAGTTCAGCCCCCACAACCAACAAAAGAAAAAAAGAAAAAAAATGCCAGGCATGGTAGTGCATGCCTATATGTCATAGTTACACAGAAAGAAAATGTCAAAGGGTCAGACAGAGGCCAGCCTAACAAGGAGTACAAGTTCTGAATGAAACCCTAAAATCAAAAGGTCTGAAGGTATGGGTTACATTGCAAAGTAAGTTCAAGTCCCTAAATAGAATCCTCAGTACTGTGAAAAGAAAAAAAAAGAAGAAAGCAAAAAAGAAACAGTCAAAATTGAATCCTACCTAGTTCCTGGGTGCCGGTTTTAAAATATGATAGTATCATGAAAGCTAAACAAATGCCTTAGGATTTTATAAAAAAATTTTACACCTCTGTATCAAATGGCATCTCAATTAAAGCTGGTCATTGTAAACACAAAAACTCTCCCCTCCAACCCCCGCCCTGCTTTGGCTGGGTAGCTGATATATTTTCATTGGCATCTTAGTGGTTTCTGTTAATCATGTGGGTCCTGGACAAATGATTGCATGCCACCAAATTAAGTAGTCAATTGAAGGTCTGTCTCAATATTATGACAACTGTCCAGACTGGAAAAGAGGGAAGAAAAGAGTCACTGCTCAAAGAGACCCAGCAGCATGGAGTGGCATCATGAGTGGCTTGTCTGAATGCCATTGGATTCTCCAAGGCTCATTTTGAAATGATGCTGAAAACCCAGTATCTCCAAGGCAGATCCTGGAATAAATTTAAAACTGAAGGGAACAATTGCATGAATGAAAGAGAATGAAAGAGAAAGCCTTCCTCTCCAAGGACCATGAGCAATTCCCAGGGTATGCTCACTGCAAAAATATGACAGAATGCCAAATTTGCTTTAATTAGACAGAAGTAAACAGCCCTCTCATCATGTTTATATAGGAGTACAACCAGCCAGCTTTCTCCTGGCATGACCCTGGAACCACTCGATTAAATTCCAGCGAATAACTGTTTTGTTTTGTTTTGTTTTTATGAATGAAATGCCATTAGTGTGAATCCTGAGAATAATTCTTTCTTTTAATCTGATTCTTTGGCTGTGACTAGAGAAGGACCAATGACCAAACACTACTTCCCAATTTTAAATTAACTCAGAGCTCTTTTTCTTAAAGAGCTGGTCTTCTTCATTTAAAAACTGTCCTCTAGCCAGGTGCCAGTAGCTCATGCCTATAATCCTAGCTACTCAGGAGGCTCAGATCTGAGAATCACAGTTCAAAGCCAGTCTGGACAGGAAAGTCCATAAGATTCTTATCCCCAATTAACCACCAGAAAACCAGAAGTGGTGCTGTGGCTCAAGTGGTACAGTATTAGTCTTGAGCTAAAGAGCTGAGGGACAGCACCCAGGCCCAGAGTTCAAGCCCCATGATCAACTAAAAGAATAAGCATACTTTCTTCCTAGGGTATAATACTAGTTCCAAGTCAACTTACAAGGTAAAATCCTAATTAAGGGTTATCTTAAGAATTCTCAAATTTTTAATTTTTTAGGATTTTAGGATTTTTTAAATGTTTATATTTTAATACTTGTAGACAAGGTATTTTGTCCTTTGGGTTTTTTATTATTATTGTTAAGTAGTTGTGCAAAGGAGTTGCCATTTAACAAAGCAGGTTACGAATACAATATATCTGATATCACCTTTTCAACATTCTCATGCATACATACCTTATCCACCCTTCCCTCACTCTTTGTCATTCTGTAGGCCATTCATTGGATTCTTGTCTGCATGGTCCCCCTCTTCTCCTCTTCATTTGTTTCCCTCTTTCCCCTTGACCCCATCCCCTCTTTTTGAGTGAGTACTTGCTTCCTGGTATTTTTTTTGCTGAACTTTGATTTTTGCCTTTCTAAAGCATTAGATACTACTTGAGTTCTCCCTTGAACCTACCATATTTCCATTAATACATTTGTAATTTATGTTTTTAAACTTAATTTTTTTATTTTACATTTTGAACATCTTGCCTGGGACAAGTTCCTAAGACATTTTGTGTATTCTCCAGAAGTAGACTCTATTTCTAATTTTGAGCAGTTGGGATAGGTTGGGAAAGCAGTGAGCATTTAGTATAACTAGAATTTACAGTCCAGGAGTCGTTCCTCCCAAATACCATCAGCTGATTTATGTGTGTGTGTGTGTGTGTGTGTGTGTGTGTGTGTGTGTGTGTGTGTGTGTGTGTGTGTGTGTGTGTGTTGTGTATATCATGGGATTTGAACTCAGGGCCTTGGTGCTGTCTCTGGGCTTTTTTTTTCTCAAGGCTAGCTCCCTACCACTTGAGCCACAGCACCACTTCCAGTTTTCAGGTGGTTAATTGGAAACAAGGCCCAGCTGGCTTCAAACCTTCATCCTCAGATCTCAGCCTCCTGAATAACTAACATTACAAGCTTGAGTGCCCAGTTAGTCAGCTGATTTCTGGCAAAGTTAGAGACAATGCATTGAAGGAAGAATAGTCTTTTCAAAATACAGTGCTTGGTTATCAACTGGATACCCACGTAGAAGAGAAAAAGTTGAACTCTGACTTATGCATGTACAGAATTAACTCAAAATAGATCGAAGAGCTAATAATAAGCACTTAAACAATCAAACTCTTAGAAAAATACAAAGGTATAAGTGTTGTTGACCTTAGATTAGATGGATTTTTTTTCTTAGCTGTGACACTCAAAGTATAGGCAGCAACACAACAGAAAAATGGATTTAATCACATCCAGAGCATCAGTCATGATCAAGAAAGCTGTGAGCATATGAGGCCCTAAGTTCATCTCCAGTACCAGCAAAGACATGCACAAAAGAAAAGGATTAAAAAATACAATACTTAAGTAGTAGATTCTCTTTATTAATTGTGTTTTCTCATAGTTATGTTTGTACAGCATGAAGTCAAGTCTTGTAGTGCTAGAAATCTGGGTATTAGTATATTTGTGGGTGTTCCTTATAGAAAGTATTAAGGAATATACTTAATCTCTACTGGTGATATAATGATAATTATTAGACTATTGAATAAGAAAAGTGAAAATTAGTAATGGTGACTTCCATTTTCCCTTCCTGTTAAAGCTTGTTTATGTTTGCAAATTTTATAATTTTAGTTTTCCTTTAAGCAACAATCTTTGTCACCAAGTTTGACAAAACCTAGTCAGATTCCTCAAGCTGTCATTTCTTACTTAACTGCCAGTGAACATTTGCAAGTTAAGTATTCTTTCCTGTTATGACCACATATATGAGTGAGTAATATGCACTGTACTCAGGGAGTGTAATAATGAGCAGCTGGACAGTGTCCAATCATTGAGAATTGAGATTCTGTGGGATAAGCAAACAATTAACAAGAAATTAACAATGGAACTCTGTTCTGATGCATAGCAATTATGTAATTTATTCTGAACACTTGGAAAGTTTAGAGAATGAAAAGGGGTACAATTGCTGATTCTACCAGGGCTATAGATTAAAAACTCTCTGTGGACAAACAAGTACTAGTCCAGTACATGCAGATAAGTTAGGGGAGAAAATGATAGTAGTTTAAACCATGATAAGCCAATGATGAAATTAGGCAAACATGATAACTAGGAAAGCAAACAGAAATAAAGATAATCAATTGAATATGAAGAGGACCAAACAGACACTAAAGGATCTACCAGATAATCTGGTTTAAAAAACTCTCTCTCTCTCTCTCTCTCTCTCTCTCTCTCTCTCTCTCTCTCTCTCTATATATATATATATATATATATATATATATATATATATATATATATAAATACTACACTACATTTTCATGATCCATATTTTACCTATGGTAAACAATGTTATAATGAACATGGTTGTGCTGGTAGCTTTAGTGTGGGCTTCTTTGTGTTCTATTAGATAAATGTCTAGGAGTAGAATTGCTGGGTCATAGGGAAGCTCTATGTCTAGTCTTTTGAGGAATCTCCATGGTGGTTGAACAAGTTTACGTTTCCATCTATAGTATAGTAGCAGTCCCTTCTGGCCACATCAGATTTGTTATTATTAGTTTTCTTGATAGTGACCATTCTACCTGGAGTGATATATAAGCTCAGTATTGTTTTGATTTGCATTTCTTTTATGGCCAGAGATGTTGAGCATTTCATGTGTCTATTGGCCATTCTTACTTCTACTCATCTATCAGTAAGAATGATGATGTACCATGTACAGAAATGGAAAAACTGGAAAAATAATAATAAGTGAAGTAAGCCAGACCCAAAGAAACATACGTTGTATGGTTTCCTTTATTTGTGGTAGCTAGAATGCTCCTATAAATCTACCAATAAACATACTGAGTGGCAAAAAAAAAAATACACTAGGACATGATAAATTATACAGGTTGCTGGGCATTCACATAGAGTGAGGATACTTAGGAGGGGATCACAAAGGTGCAGCATTGATTTGATATGCCTCTGATCATATACAACTTTCAAAATGAACTTCAGGAAATGAAAACAAGAGGCTTTTTTGTCACTGCTTTTGTTTTCATTTCCTTTTGTCTTGTTTGTGTCTTTGAGAAGGTAGGAAGGAGGCACAGAAATGGAGGGAAAAAAGGTGAACAAATGCAGCAGTGATACTCACTAGATACTATGTTGAAAATGAACTGTACAATTTGTGGGTGGGGAAAGGAGGGGAAAAAACTGGGAGAGAACAGGGGAAAGGGTGATATTGTCCAAAAAGAAATATACTCATTATCTCACTTATGTAACTGTAACCCCTCTGTACAGCATCTTTACAATAACAACAACTACCAGCCCCCCAATTTGTATTAGACAGATGAGAGTGCTGATATCTTCGAAAAAAGATGATGGTGCAGGCTGTGCAGAAATGGAGTGGAAGATATGAACATTCACCTGAGGTAATCAGCTCATAGAGAGATGTGATTTGTTTTAGTTCACAGACGTTGGAGGTTCAGTCTATGGCCAAATTGGTGTGTTGTCATAAATCATGGAAGTAAATTAAGTAGTGAATCATGGAAGAGAATATGTGCTGGTGATGATAGAGAGCTCATGGTGACTGGGATGCAAAGCAAGATAGAGGAAAAGCTTGGGGCTCTCATCCTTCTTCAAAAGCATATTCACAATGACCTAACTTCCTGTCCTTAGGCTCCACTCTAAAAAGTTTCTGTCACTTTCCATTGTGGGAAGCTTTAACACATAGGCATCTAGGGAATAACACAGATTCAGACTGCGGCTGAGTGACATATGAGAGGTAAGCTGCCTATGGTGACAGTGTGCATCTCAGGGAACTGGTCACAGCCAGCTTATCTCTGTCACAGTATATGTACATGCATAAGTCAGAGTTCAACTTTTTCTCTTCTACTTGGGTATCCAGTTGATAATCAAGCACTGTATTTTGTTTTTTTGGTTTTTGTTTTGTTTTGTTTTGTTTTTCTTTTTTTTAAATTTAATTTTATTTTATTTGTGAACATACTGTACAGAGAAGTTACAATTACATGGGCAGGATAATGCGTACATTTCTTACCAAGCATTGCAGCCTCCTCCTTTGTTTACCCTTCACATCCCTTCCCAGCCTCCCCCCCCCATCCTCCCCCCCAACCACCAAAGTTGTAAAGTTCATTTTCGACAAGACAACTTGTACTTCTTCTCATTGTTGCAACAGGTCCACCTGTATCCTTAAACAACTGGTTTTTCCCCATCTCCTCCACAAGTTATACTGACATCAAATATAGTGAAAGCAGGGGTTATACTGTGGGGGAGGGACATACAAAGCAACAAAGAGATAATCTTATAAATGCGTTAGAAACACATGCATGAAAGAAAAAAAACATTAAAATACATATCTAAGGGTTCATTTTCCTGACATCACATTATCTGACCTTTTCTGCTTGACTCATACATATACTAGATATTACAAATAAGGGAAACCATGGGACCTATGTTTCTTTGGGCCTGGCTTACTTCACTTAATATAATTTTTTCCAAGTTTTTCCATTTCCTAACAAATGGGGCAATGTCATTCTTTCTGATGGAGGCACAGAATTCCATTGTGTATATATACCACATTTTCTTGATCCATTCATCTACTGAGGGGCTTCTGGGCTGGTTCCATATCTTAGCTATGGTAAATAATGCTGCAATAAACATAGTTGTCAAGCACTGTACTTTGAAAAGACTATTCTTCCTTCAATGCATTGTCTCAAACTTTGCCAGAAATCAGCTGACTAACTGGGCACTCAAGCTTGTAATGCTAGTTATTCAGGAGGCTGAGATCTGAGGATGAAGGTTTGAAGCCAGCTGGGCCTTGTTTCCAATTAACCACCTGAAAACTGGAAGTGGTGCTGTGGCTCAAGTGGTAGGGAGCTAGCCCTGAGAAAAAAAAAGCCCAGAGACAGCACCAAGGCCCTGAGTTCAAATCCCATGATATACACAACACACACACACACACACACACACACACACACATAAATCAGCTGATGGTATTTGGGAGGAATGACTCCTGGACTGTAAATTCTATCCCATTGATGAATATAATTTTTCCTATCCTGACACTAGACTATATCAATTATGATAAGTATGCAACTGGCAAGTCTGATTCTTACAATTTGATTCTCCTTCAAAATGCTGGGCTATCTGATGTTTTATGCAGTCCATATGAGATATAAGATTTACTTCTCAATTTCTACAGCATGATAGCTGGGATTTTATAATGACTGCATTTTAGCCATAGATTAATTTGAAGTATTATCACCTTAAAAAAGTCTTCAAATCTATGAATACAAGATATCTTTCTAAATATTTTGATATTGTTTCATTTTCTTGGATTTTTATTTTAGTTTTAAGTATGAAAGTCTTATACATTTTTGTTAAACTTATTTCTAATTATTGCACTTTGTGTTATACTATTAATTAATTTTTTTCTTAATTTTATTTTTGATTATTCACTGATACTGCATGGAGAGATAACAGATGTTTATATATTAATCTTATACCTTGCAACATTCCTGGTCTCATTCATCTATTATAATCTGCTGATGAATATCTTAAATTTTTCTATATACAAGATTTACATGCTGATCTGCAAATAAAGATAACGTTATTTTTCCTTTCCAAATCGATGTCTTTCATTTCTTTTCCTTATTTCTAATCACATCCTTTAGTAGTATTTTAAGTAGCAGCAGCAAAGTAGACATCTTGTCTTGATCCTGATCAGTATTATAAATGCAGTCAACACCAATGCAATGATTGCCAAATGCCACTCAGTGGTACAATAATGAAAGCCAGATGTGCTTAGTTTCCCAGTGATAAAAGAAAATATTAAGTGACTGTATGACATAAATAAGTAAGGCAATCAGCACTAATGCATATACCTATAATATATATTATATTAGTATATATATATAACATATATAGTATACTAGTCTGTCCAACTATAGACCTGACATAATTAGCTAGATGATATATATATATAAAACTATATTCATTATATATAATATTATATATGTAACAGAAAGCTAGTTTTTAAAGCAGGAAGATAAAGCCACTTTAGGAGCAGAGAATCCAGAGTCATAATCTTAGACAAAATTCCTCCCAGGCAGAAGGAAAGAGAATTGCAAAGGCTCAGAATTAGATTTCTTTTCCTATGTCTGGCCAATATGAAGTTCCTTCCTTAAACTGAAGGATAGGAGATAATCCTTGCATTTCACTAACTGTTTTATGTTTTCTGCCCATGAAAAACAAGTTCTAAGTTAACGGAACATTAAGACATGAAAATAGCTTGGTCCCTGGATAATTTTCTTAACTTTCCTGGAAGTAACTTTCCTGGGGAAAGCATATACATGAGATCCACTTTGGGACCATAAAGATTTTACAAAAACAACTTAGCAATGGAAGCATATTAATGATCTTCTGAGATTTCTTTGGTTGAGTTTTGCCTTCTTTTATTTTAGGAACTATCTCTTACTGGATTAGAAATGCTTATTCATATTCATTAGTTTATGCTCTTGTAAAAAAAAATCTATATTTTGACTCTTTCACCCCAAAGTACCAGAGAATTTGATGCTAGGAAATGTAAAGTTGTTTCTCTGAAATAGACTAGAGCATACTTCCAACCCTAACCATTCAGATTTCTGTCTTCACATCTTGTCTAGTGTGTTAAGTGTAAAAGAATCAGAAATATATGGATTACATTTCCATTAAAGCACATATACTCTTTTTTTGGGGGGGGGTCCAGTTGTGGGGCCTGAACTCTGGGCTTGGGTGCTGTCCCTCAGCTCTTCAGCTCAAGGCTAGCGCTCTACCACTTGAGCCACAGCACCATTTCTGGCTTTTTTCTTTTTGCTTATGTGGTGCTGGGGAATTGAACCCAGGGCCTCATGCATTGCAAGGCAAGCGTTCTACCACTGAGCCACCTTCCCAGCCCCAGCACATATACTCTTAATAGAGAAGAAGAAGGAAATAAAACAGCTGACCCACAGCTAGGTGCTAGAGGTTCATGTCTATAATCCTAGCTACTCGGGAGGATGACATCTGAGGATCATGGTTCAAAGCCAGCCCCAGCAGAAAAGACATTATGAAACTCTTATTTCTAATTAACTACTCAAAAAAACAGAAGTGGAGAGCTGTGGTTCAAAGTGGTAGAGTGCTAGCCTTGAGCAAAACAGCTCAGAGACAGCACCCAGGCCCCAAGTTTAAGCCCCACAACCAACAACAACAACAACAAAAAATAGCTGACCCACTGTGGTTCAGTGTTTGAGAACCTACAGGTTTTGGAGAAGAGTGGATGAACCCCAAAGACAGCCCCATCTTCCTATCCAAAAGGAGGAGGAACGTGTTAGCTTTCATTTCACTATAAAAGAGTGTTTACTGGATCATTGGCAAGTCTTTTTGTCACCCAAAAAGTCCCAGCTAAGGATTAAGAAAGAAAACGTTCATGAGCGGGCTTAGACTTGCCTGAAATATACAGAACATTTTGAATCTACTTGTTTCCAAGTTCATGACTGTCAGTCATTCACAGCAGTCTAAAACAATCATTTTCAATCACTATGGAAAGGGTTTTGCTCCCCTTCCTTCCCACTGGCCACAGCTATCAGAGCAACCCTACCCTCAGAAAAAAAAGAAGAGAAAAAGAAACTAACATTTTCAACATTTTTAGCACTGTCGGATCCATAATTGTTATAATTTGATATTGTTTAGGAAAGGAGGAGGCTGAGTAAGTTGCGTTCCCAGACTTAAAATTACAATGTCATTCCTGGTGACACAATGAGCCCTTTCACCTACCATTGTGTCCTAGGAAATGACAATTCCATAGAGCCTGGGCCCTGTGGCTACGGGCTATTGCTGAGCATTAGTCAGAGGTCCAGACTTTGAGTCAGCACTTCCGGTCGCTGCAGGAAGTAATCTTCACCGCTATTCCCAGGGCACCATAATGCCCCTCAGATATGAGAGCCTCCATATATTACATAACTACAGTATTCAGTCCCAAATACCTACTGGTCCGTGTTGCTACTTCAGCAGGAGGTCTCTGCCTCTCTGATTCTTAGGCAGAACAGAACCCCTTTTCGATTTAGAGCCAGTGTCCCACAAGGAATATACTGGCTTCTTCCACCTCAAAAAAAGCCTTCCTTTTAAGGACATCATCTACTTTCCATTTCCTTGACCAAGACTGCAACTCCAAAATCTTGATTCCTACTCATCACAAAGAGGTATGTTTTTCATAACTGTAAAGCTCCAAGCCAAAAACCATATTGCCTTCCAATAACTACTGCTCTCAGATACTCATGATGATGACTTGCCTCAGAAAATGGCCCAGTTAGGTCAAAATAGAGAACAGACCTTTGCATTTTCAGTTACAGAAGACAATCAGAAACAACCAAGGCAAAATAGATGTGTACATGCTGCTGTGTCTAGACCTGAGGTTAGTCAGACCTGGTCATTGTTGCCAGACCTCTACAGGACTCTTGGAGTTTAGAGTCAAAGCTGTCAAATCCACTTCTCTTTTTATTCATATGCTGCTTTAACTTTGAAGTTCAAGTTTCTAATGTTGAGGGTTTTGTGTTGTTGTTGTTGGCAACCATGGGTAATAGATGGCTTCTTGAACTGTTATTTTTTTCATAGTATTGAAAATCTTACAGTTTACTAAATTCACTTGAACTTCCCAGATCAGTTCTCAGGACGGGAGGCTTTCTAGATCCCTGGCCATCTGTGCTCTAGTTGTGCCCATTCTGATCTCTGATTTCTCTCCTTAGGGACGGCTACCGCTGATTCTGGCCCCCACGTCATACACGCGGCTCTATGTGCTACTCCCTCTGCCTGTCATGCTCTTCTGAGTGCTGCGTGCAGTGTGGCTCACTCCATTCCCCCTCTGTAAAAAAAAGCAGTTAGAAAAGCCAGGTTCATCTCTTTCCCTCATCTCCTGTCCCTGCCTGTCCCACGTTAGAAGTTTCTTTACAACTTATTGCCATATGGTATATGACTGACAGATCAACTCTCTCTTATCCTAGATTCACAAATGCAAACATCAGGGCTGGGAAGGTGGCTCAGTGGTAGAGCGCATGCCTTGCATGCATGAGGCCCTGGGTTCGATTCCTCAGCACCACATAAGCAAAAAGAAAAATGCCGGAAGTGGCGCTGTGGCTTAAGTGGTAGAGTGTTAGCCTTGAGCTGAAGAGCTGAGGGACAGCGCCCAGGCCCAGAGTTCAGGCCCCACGACCGGACCAAAAAAAAAAAAGCATTCACTTTTTGTTCACTCTGATAGCAAAGAAATTCCTAGTTAATGTCTGTCCTACTGTGTCCACTTGATGGACAGAACCTCAGAGCCTCTATGCAGCCTCAAAGAGAAAGCTAACAGGTGGCTGCCTCTAAGATGTAGCAGGGGAGATTAAAAGGCAGGTTATACCTCAGCATATTCCCTACACACACACACACACACACACACACACACACACACACACACACACACACACATATACACACACACACATACACACACATATATATACACACACACATACACACACACATACACATACATGCACACACATACACACACATACACACACATACATACACACACAGACACACACACACACACACACACACACACACACACACACACACGGGCATCCAGTAAATAACAATTTAGTGTAGTAGCATGCCCTTTATCTAAAAGCTCAACTTGGGCTTTATGAATTCCTTATGATTATAAATAATGCTAATATAGTAGGAAGAGAATGATACTCTCTTCCCTCTCAAGATTAGATCCAAGTAATAATAATCATAATAATTGTAAACATTAGATAGTTATGGTGTGCTAGGGATCCAATAGAACAGGAACGAGCAAGATTTCAATAGAAGTGAGACAAAACAAGGAAAGAAGGGAGGGAGGGAGGGAGGAAGAAAGGGAGGAAGAAAGGAAGGAAGGAAGGGAGGAAGAAAGGAAGGAAGGAAGGAAGAAAGGAAGGAAGGAAGGAAGGAAGGAAGGGGTTGGGATATAGCTCAGTGGCAAAGCATAGTGCAAGTGCACATCCTGGGCTTGATCCACAATACCAAAAAGGAAAAGAGAAAGAAAGAAAGAAAGAAAGAAAGAAAGAAAGAAAGAAAGAAAGAAAGAAAGAAAGAAAGAAAGAAAGAAAGAAAGAAAGAAAGAAAGAAAGAAAGAAAGGAAGAAAGAAAGAAAGAAAGAAAGAAAGGAAAGAAAGGAAGGAAAGGAAGGAAGGAAAGGAAGGAAGGAAAGGAAGGAAGGAGAAAGAAGGAGAGAAAGAAAAGAGAAGGAAAGAAAGAAAAAAAGAAAGAAAGAGAGAGGAGAGAGAGAAAGAGAGGAAGAGAGAGAAAAAGAAAGAGGGAAAGAGAGAGAGAGAAAGAGAGGGGGAAAGAGAGGGAGGGAGGGAAGGAGAAGGAAGGAAGGAAGGAAGGAAGGAAGGAAGGAAGGAAGGAAGGAAGGAAGGGAAGAAAAGAAAGAGAAAGAGAAAGAGGAAGGAAGGGAGGAGGTGAGAAAAATGAAGGGAGGGGAGAAGATATGCAATGTATATCAGCATATAATGTACATTTGTATAGATGGATATACATGCACACACACTCCAAAAATGCACATAAGTACATGCTGCATTTTATAGATGAGGATTCTCGGACAAGAAGAGACTAACATACTGGGCTATTGTCATGTAGCTAGAATAGCTATATGGTTCTGGGATTTAGAACTAAGTTTCCTGCTTTCAGAGCTCCTATTACATGATGCATTTCTTCTTCTAGAAGTATTCATATTCCTTTCACAACTACAGGGATAAAATCTCCACAAGAATTTTTTCAGTGTCTAGGAAAAATTAATGACAAACAAGCCATATCCCTGTAATCTCAGTTACACATATAGGAAGATCATTGTCTGACATAAACCGTAGGGAAGAAATGAGACCTTACTGAAAAATAACTAAAGTAGAAAGGTCTGGAGATATGGGTCAAGTTCAACCCCAATTCTGCAATGAATGTGTGTGTGTGTGTGTGTGTGTGTGTGTGTGTGTGTGTGTGTGTGTGTGTGTAAAATAGGGCAATCAACCGTTTTAACTTAATTGATGTATATAGCACAGTACATGGAACAACTATATAATTACAAGGTTTTTTCCCAAGCCCTTGTGAAATATTTAATGAGATAGATGAAATTCCAAAGAGGGAAGCCAACCTCAACAATTTCAAGTAATCAAAATCCAAAGGGACAACAGTGAAAATAAAATAAGTGCTAACAAAATTGTATTGTGAGCCTTCAAATATTTTGAAATTAAACCAGAATATGATAATAAACCAATGAATTAAAAATGTAGCAATGAAAATTGGTAAGAATTACAAAATAATCATAATAATAATTAGGAGTATAAAAAGCAATTCTAAGAGAGAAATTAGTAACGCTACCAAATATAGTCACTAAACATAGTAGACAAGAAAAATAAGATTAATCAAATATAAGACTCTCCTGGATGTGCATTGGGAATCATCTTCAAGTCTGTGGGCCTGGTTAACATTACCCAGGGAAACACAACCCTGGGACCCAACTCAGCACCAACACTGGTCTGTGGGACCTGACAGATGTGCTCCAAAGTTATGACAGGCCTGCAAGGGAGACAACCTGCCTTGGATCCCACAGTTTCCAAGTTTCCAAGTTGCAATCCTGCAAGTGTGGGTTGGGTACCTGCCACTTCCCTAGAGGATGCCGAAGTGGGTAGGACATTTTCCTGGCACAGCCATAGGCTTCGTTGTCAGATGACACAGTGTGACTCCCAGTCTCTAAGCCTCAGTTTCCCAGGGTGCAAAAATAAACATAAAAAGCATTGGGTTTCCACGTTGTACATGTGTGTCACATGTGCACTATGTGCTGGGCACTATGCTCCATGATAGGGACAGATAGCAGACAGATTTTCCCACATCCAGCCTAAGGGAGGGACAGGGTATTGTGAGCAGGCAAGCACAATACAGTGTGACAAGCACTCTGACTGTGGAAAGACCTCTTTCCTCTTCATATAGTAACTCATAACAACCTCCACATGCTTTAAAGAAACACCAGGAAGTGTACTTGAAAGGGATGGGGTGGGGTCAAGGGGAAAGCAGTAAAGGAATGAAGAGGAGAAGAGGGGAGAATTTAACATTTTAATGTATATTCTACAAACTGAAGAAGAGGGAAGGGGGGATAGGGGAGGAATGAGTGAGAATGTTAAAAGGGGTGACATTGATCGAGATACGTTGTTATTGCTTTATTAAATGGCAACTCCTTTGTACAACTACTTAAAGTCAATAAATATTTTTAAACAAAAAATAAGATTCTCCTGAAGCTAGAAAAAATAGCTTAACACAGAAGAAAGTAAAGGGAATAACAGAAAGAAAGAAAAATATTACAAATAAAAAGAAATCAAAATACAAAAAAAAACCCCACAAAAACCTTTCTCCTATGAAAAGATTTAAAAATGTAAGACTGATCAATAGGAAATGATATAACATATAAGCTACCAATATCAGAGATGAAGATATTGGTACCTTATATTTTGTATCACTTTATATTATCATTACAACTTCTACAGATATAAATCAACGAATTAATTGTGGACAAGTTTTTGCCAGGGCATTCTACAATAAAATATTTTTTTAATTTTATTGCTAGGGTGATATACAGAGGGGTTACAGTTACATAAGTAAGGTAGTGATTACATTTCTTGTCTAATTTTGTTACCCCTTCCCTCATTTTTCTCCCTCTTTCCCTTCCCCCAACCTCTTGCCCCCAAGTTATACAGATCATTTCCAACATAATGGCTTGTGACTATCACTGTTGCATTGGTTCCCCCTTTGCCCTTTGTATCACCATTTTGTTGTTCTTCCTTTTCCTAGTTCAGATAAATTTATATACAATACCCAAGGTAATTCAAGCTCTGAAAGACAGCAATTGGCAAACAGGTGTACCCAGCAAAACTAATATCCACAATTGATAGCAAAACTAAAATCTTTCATGATAAAAACTAAAGGAATTCATGAACACTAAACCAGAACTACAAAGGATACTAAAAGGAAGCCTACAATCTGAAGAAAACTTTACAACTTGGGGTAGCAAGGGAGTAGGCAGGGTGAAACGGGTGAAAATGAGGGAGGAAATAACCCTGTTCATATTTACCTATGTAACTACACTCCCTCTGTACATCACCTTTACAACAATTTTTTAAAAATCAAAGTCAAGGAAACACAGCACTGAATAAAATCACTAACCCAAGAAGAGGAAAGAAGCACAGCACCGGATGCCAGGAAATATGACATTTTCCCCCATAGTAGTGCTAAATATCAGTAGGCTCAACTCACAAACCAAAAGACATAGAGCAGCAGATTGAATCAAAAAATAAAATCCAACCATTGCTTTCTCCAATAACCTCAGCTCACAGTCAAAGACAAACATAAACTCTGAGTGAAAGGATGGAAAAAGATCTTTCATGCAAATGCATCCTGCAAGAAGACTGAAGTAGCCATTCTGTTAGCTGATAAAATAGACTTGTCATTAAAATCAGTATGGAGAGACAAGAAAGGCCTTTACATATTAGTAAGGGGAATGATCTATGACGAGGAAATCACAGTGGTTAATATTTACACACCAAACAATGGAGTCCCCAAGTACATTAAACAAAAAATCCTCAACTTACAGAATGTGATAGACCACAATGCAGTAATAGTGGGAGACTTGCACACTCTACTCTGACCAAAGGAGGACAAGTCAGTCAAAACAAAAGATCAGTAAAGAAGCTTCTGAATTAAATGACCCAATAACCTAAACACCCAGCAACCACATAATTCACAATCTTCTCATCTGCCCATGGAACATTTTCCAAAATTGACCAAATCTTAGGACACACAGCAGGCCTGAACAAATACAAAAGGCTTGAGATAACTCCTTATATCCTATCTGATCACAATGGAATTAAACTAGTTAACAACAAAACATGCCACACAAAACACACAAACACATGGAGACTGAACAACACACTGCTGAACAACACATGTATCACTGAAGAAATAAAGGAGGAAATCAGAAATGCCTTACAATTCAATGAAAGTGAAAACATATCATAGGGGAAACTTTGGGAAATTGTGAAAGCAATGTTGAAAGGAAAGTTCTTAGCTCTAAATGAGACATAAAGAAAACAGAAATGAGCAAGTAAATAGCTTCATGGTACAACTAAAGCTGCTAGAAGAACAGGAACACACCAACCCCAAAATGAGTAGGCAGAGAGAAACAGTAAAGAATAAAGCAGAAATCAATGAGATAGAGACTCCCAAAACTATATATAAAATCAACCAAGCCAGGCGCCGGTGGCTCACACCTGTAATTCTAGCTACTCAGGAGGCTGAGATCTGAAGATCGAGGTTCCAAACTAGCCAGGGCAAAAAGTCCGTGAGACTCTTATCTCTAATAAACAACTACAAAACTGAAGGTGGCATTGTGGAGTGGTACAGTGCTAGCCTTGAGCTGAATAGCTGAGGGACAGCACCCAGACCCAGAGTTCAAGCCCCAGGACCACACACACACACACAAAAATCAACCAAAACAAAAAGCTGAGTTTTTAAAGACTCATAAGAAAATTAGGAATAGCAGAAAGTCTTTTGAAGTGCCTGATTAACATATCAACTAAAAGATAAACTTCCTATTCAGTGATAATACAGAAAAATGTCACTTGTCTACTGTTCAACATTGAAATGTAGATCCCAGCCTCTTCGGGTAAACTGTGAAAGCAAAGAAAGTAAAGACCCATTAGGCCCAATTATGAGGCTATATTAATTTAAACAATGTAGTATTGACCCAAAAATAGGATAAAATGACTATGTAAAATGGAACGTGGTATAGACTCACACACTCATACTACACTTCACTTATGAGTTGTCGATGGGGGCGGGGAAGATGGCCATGTTAACCAACATTATGCTGGCTTGGTTGGAGAGGCAGAAGAACGAAATGAGTCACCCTCAGAATACTGGAAAGTTGGAGCTGTTGTGGCCTGCCTTGTTTACATTACACCAGCCTAGTCTATTGCAAGGTCTCCACCACTCACTGGCTTCTGCTTACCTGATCCAATGTTGCTAAAACTCGTTTGTTTAGTTCTTTATTTCTCCTTTGTATAAAGATGTCCGTCCATATGGTAACCCAACTTTCCCAACACTCTTAAACCTCCTACACCAAACATGACCTCTAGATGTAAGCAGGTAGGCCACAGAATTATTTCCCAAGCTGCCTGAGGTACCTGCAGTGTTCGATGATGAATTTGGAGTGAAAGAACCAAGGGGAGGGAAATGGCATCAAACCCAGATACACATGAAGTGAGTAATGCTCGTCTAGCCAACATAGACTTCACAGTGAAGCAAAGAGAGAGGAAAGCGAGTGAGCGAGCGAGAGAGAGAGAGAGAGAGAGTAATTTGTCAAAGTTCCATGAGTTTGGATTCAATCTGAACCATATGTAGCTCCAGATTAGATCATATTCTTATGATAAAATTACTAATTTTGTCTTCAATTCTGTGTGTTACTCAGTATTTCCATTATCTCCTAGTAGCTGATCTCATGCATTATTTATTTGGTCTGTATCTCTCTGAAGATAAGGGACTTTGACTGCGGTCCTGAAGTTTCAATATTCAGTTAGGAAGGTATCCGTAGAAACACAGGAGAGTCAAGCGCACACTGACCCTGGAACCTCAGTTGAAAGTAGTATGACCATCCCTTCCCTGGGTGTCTAGGCCTTCTTCTCTGTGAAATGAGATTCACAGAAGTATCTCTCTGGTTAATTTGTTTTGTGAAGTAAGACATAAGCAGTCAGGTCCTTACTACCTTGTGCCTGGTACTTAGTAACAAAGGGAAATAATTAATATTTTTTGATAGTTATAACCATGCAGAAAAGTCTTGCTTCCTAAACACTGGCTTTTGCGAATTGCATTATCAGCCTGGGGTTTTCATTCCTTGTGGTATTTTACAACAAATTACTATGTTTCTGAGCTTTTACGGCTCAGTTTTTTATCACAAGAGAGGGCAAAGGGTGACTTGCTTTTCTAAGCAGAAAGCAGAACAGGAAGTAAAACAGAGTGGTAAAAATAGAGCTTGTGTTTCAGAGCCATGGCATTGGTTTCCAACCCCTTGTTGCTGTCACTCAACTGGGCAAGCTTGTAAGGAGTGACTGGATTCCTCTCCACCATCAACCTCATAAGAGGATTGCTAGGGTTAACTAAGAGAATTCACTGAAATCATTTGCCATGTGTTTTATGTACCTGCTAAGTCATTGGCCACTGTGTTATTAGTGTAGGATTACTTCAATTCACTGGTAAATTGCACTTTCATAAATCAAAATACTTTACTGTCTTTTAATTTCCATTAGCAGAAACTTTATGTCTCTTAACACAACACTGGTCATACCAATGAGACATTTGAAAACTTACCCTGGCAAATTGCTCATTGGAGAATGAGAGCTCCTTTGTATATCAATAATATACAAGCTTCAGGCATTCGCATATTAAAGTTCAGCTATGATGCATAAAATATGTGTATAAATCTGAGGATCCCGGTTCAAAGCCAGCCTGGGCAGGAATGTCTGCAAGACTCTTATCTCCAATTAACCACTAGAAAACCGGAAGTGGCACTGTGGCTCAGTGGTAGAGTGTCTGCCTTGAGCTGAAGAGCTCAGGGACAGCGCCCAGGCCCAGAGTTCAAGCCCTACGACCGATAAAAATTTTTAAAAAGCAGGCAGTGAAATCCAGTTGTTGTTAATAACATACAAAGAGCCCAAAGCAAAGCAATCAGGGAAATAAATTATAAGGCAGTGGGTATATTGGCTCAGACCCAGTAACATAAGACATTCATTATACCAAGACACTGTAAATCTGTAACACTCTTTAAATCTCTCAGCTGGTTAATGTAAGATGAGAGAAAGTGTGTAAGTCAATAAAATTATCAGCTACATCTATATCCAAAGAATACAAAAGGCTCAGCAGTGGAAATATAGAGAGGTTAATAGCAATCATTTTTAATAAACACTTTGGCCTATACTATTCTATGCAAGAACCTCACATGAGCAGAAAATACTGAGCCTCTAAATGAGCCACTCAGTGAACCAGGTTTTTGAGTTGCCAAGACAGCTTACTGGCAGTCAGGTCATAGGGTACAAGGTTTTTCATGGGTTCAAATGTCAGGACAGCCCTAGGGGAAAGGGTATTTGAAGGATGAGTGTTGTATCACTACAGGCTGAGGCTCAAAAGCCAATTCCAGTTAAGGCTGATAACAGTTTCTGACATTTAGAGACATTTTATCCTTTAAAACTCTTGGATGGCTCAATTGCTTGCCTGGATTTTCTGTTTCTATGGAAACTGGAGATTTGAAAGTGTTCATATTAGTGGACTTCTTTCCTTTCTTTCTGTTTTTGTTTTTTTGAAACTTGACTCTTCCCTCAGAACCTTCTCTCCTGGGTTCAACAGTGATTGTGCTGTCCAAATCAGTATTGGCAACAGTCTACAAAATGAGCTACCTGCTCATGAGTATCCTAGACAATTGCACTGTGGGTATGGAAAGAACTTCTATTTGCATGTACTATATTCTGAAAGTAAGAAGAAAATTAAGTTTTAGCAATACTCCATGTGTAGTGTGGACATCAGTCCGCATAATGATGCCATGGATTAGAAAGAGCTGAACTCAGCCACAAACTGGAGTGTCCTTCGAGGAGGCACAGTGGTCTGCAGGCCTAGAGAAAGGAAGTTATGGCATCTGGGTCCTCTTTTTCTCTCTCATCTTGATGTAACATCACAGTTTATTTACTTGCTCCCAATTTATGAGAATTATGATTTCTGCTATCCAGTTTCAACTAACCTCCCTGTAATGGACAAGTAGCTTATGCAATCCATGCAAAGCAGCCAAGATTTGCAAATGTGCCACTAATGCAAACAAAGAATAGCTCTCTCTCTCTCTCTCTCTCTCTCTCTCTCTCTCTCTCTCTCTATATATATATATATATATATATATATATATATATATACATATACATATCTCAGAGTTGAAACAGGATAGCAGTCATAAGCAGGCAGCTCTAAAGCTAGACTCCCCAGGCTCAAATTCCTATAACAATGATGTACTTACGAAGTGAATTTAGGCAAATCACTTAATCTCACTGTGTATCCATCCCTCCTTGTCACTTAGGAATGTAACAAGACACTCTCATCCCAACAACAATGGCCGTGAGACCAATAAAATGAGTAAAACATTAAAAAGTAGCTTTTAGAGCTAGGTGTGGTGTCACTATGTCTGTAATCCCAGCGCTCCGGAGACTGAAGAAAGAGGATTATGAATTAAAAGCTAAGCAGGCCACATAGTGATTTCCAGGCCAAGTTGAAATTTAGTCTCAAAATATTGACTACTAGCAACAAGGAAAACCGCACTTTTCTTCAGCATCCTTGGAATAAGCTACAGAAAATAGATCTGATCATCTAAAATTGTCAAAAAAGAGTAGTTGTGAGGTGTGTTCCTTTCTTCTCTATAGCTAAAGTGATTTGGGTCATGGGATATAGTGAATAGTAATTGTGGTGTGTGGGTGCATGTGTGTGTATGTGTGTGCTGTGTGCTGTGTATTTGTGTGTGTTCTGTATATGGCTGTATGTGTATGTGCGCATATATAAGAGAAACAAGTAGAACATTATATTCACAGAACAGTAAAGATTCTAGCAATTATCTTTGCATTTCTAAAGTCATTCAATACACAACACAAACTGAATCCCATTTGAACCTTCTTATGTAATAACAGAGAATAAAATAGCTTGTGTACCCTATGAGAATGCAAAGCTTGTTCCTTATAAAGTAAAAATAGCTAAGATAATTCATGGAAAGATTTTTTGGTCAGAAAATTCTTCTGACAAACAAAGAAACTCAACTAATTATTTAAAGAAATAGCCAACAGTTGTTTATGTGTATGTATCTATTGGCCATTCTTACTTCTGAGAGTCTCTCTTTAAGTCTTTAGTTGTTGAGTTTGGGACTGTTTATTTGGGGGGGGGTAATTTTTTACTTTGAAGTATGTTTTAGGCATGAGGCCCTTTTCTGCCTAGCTAGTAAATACCTCCCTTTCTGTGGGCTTTCTATTCATCTTGCTAGCTATGTCCTTTGCCATACAGAAGCATTTCAGTTTGATTCAATCTCATTTATTCAGTCTCTCTTTGATTTGTTGTGATTCTGAATCTTTATTTAAGAATGGCCATTAGAAACATAAAGAAGTGTTCAACATCTCTGGCCATAAAATAAATGGAAATCAAAATAACATTGAGATTCTACCTCACTCCGGTTAGAATGGTCATTATCAAGAAAACTAACAATAACAAATGCTGGCAAGGATGTGGCCCAAATGGAACTCTGCTACACTGTTGGTAGGAATGTAAATTTATTCAACCACTCTGTAAAGCAGTATGGAAATTCCTTAAAAGACTAAACATAGAGCTTCCCTATGACCCAGTAATCCCACTCCTGGGCATTTATCCAAATGACCACAAATCAGGTCACACTAAAGCCACCACTACAACCATGTTCATTACAGTATTCTTTACCATAGGCAACATAGGGAACCAACCCAAGTGCCCCTCAGTGGACAAATGGATCAATAAAATGTGGCATATATACAGAATGGAATTCTACTCATCCATCAGAAAGCATGATACTGTACCATTCATAAGGAAATGGTAGGACTTGGAAAAAATTATGCTAAGCAAAGTAAACCAGACCCAAAGAAATATAGACTGCATAGTTTCCCTTATTTGTGGTTACTGGAATGTGCCTAGAAATCTACAAGTAAATGTGTGTGTGTGTGTGTGTGTGTGTGTGTGTGTGTGTGTGTGTGTGTGCATGTGTGAAATATATATATATATACATATATATTTATATTGAAATGAACTCCAAGAAAAGGAAGCAAGAGATACTTTTTAGTTGCCATTGTTTCTTTTCCTTTTGTCTCCTTTGTTACTTGGTTGTATTTGGGAGAGTAAAGGGGGGCACAGAAACGGTAGAACAAGGGTGAACAAATACAACAGATGCTTGATACTATGTGGGAAATGAACTGTATGTCTTATGGATCAGGACAGAAGGGAAAAACTGAGAGAAGGGGAAACATGATTCAAAAAGAATTGTACTCATTATCTGATTCATGTAACTGTAACCCTTCTGTAAATAACTCTACAATAGCAATAAATGAAAATTAAATTAAAAAAAGAAGTAGCCAACAGATTAGTAATAATGAGCTTTTCTGTAGTTTGAATGGAAAAAACACCCACTTTTTACATTATCTTGGTTGAGCAGCTACTTTAGAGATTATCTTTCAATAACAAAACACACTTCAAACCAATACAAAGCACGACATAACAAAGTATACTCTTAATGATAAATGCCTATACAGTTCCCAAGAAACATTGATGAGATTGTTCAATAAAGACTAACACTGAGGAAGAAGATGTGTTGAATGGAATAAAAGACCCCAATGTTAGTTGGCAGAACTGGTATAGCATCTAACATAGATCACATTAATTCAGTGGGAGGAAGCCAGAGTTGAATATGTCCACTAATTGCCAGATGCAATCACTGTGCTTGTTTTTATAGCTGTAGTATTACAAAATAAAGTCATTCTAAACTATAAATTACTTTATACCATGAAGTTTTTCTAATTCTTTTCCTGGCAGATTTGAATTAATAGCACATTAATCTATTTCATTTAAGTTGGGGAACATTTGTTTCTTTTGAACAATGATCCACTCTTTATTGTGATGTCCAATGTTCAGCACAATTGTACTTCCCACCGTAGGTACAAACATTCAAACACATGCTCAGTCAACATGGTGATAGAACATTGCCTAAACCACAATGCAAATTCTAATTCTAATACATTTTAAAGTTGCTTAGTCGTTTCCAAGGAAAGGGTCTGTGTTGAAGTATTTAACATTTTCTAGATGAAAGATATTTCTCATGCCAAGGTTAAATGTCTCAAGCTACATTTCAAACCTACTTTTTTCAGTATAATGTTTCTTAAAGTTATACACTGCTCTTGTGAAAGAATGCATATACCTAAGTAGGCAGTCTCCTTTGAGATGCTCTGGACTTTATTAAAATATTTATGAAAACAAAAAGCAAATGTGA
Organism: Dipodomys merriami; assembly: GCF_024711535.1. Lineage (NCBI taxonomy): Eukaryota > Metazoa > Chordata > Mammalia > Rodentia > Heteromyidae > Dipodomys > Dipodomys merriami. The sequence continues at coordinate 7,175,426 of NW_027205826.1, read as the reverse complement.
GATGGGACAGGAGAATAGAAGACACATTGTATTGTACTCAGAAACCTACCTGTTGAATTGAAACCCCTTTGTACAACTACTTAAAGATAATAAAAAGTAAAAATAAGCCAGGTACCCAGGCCTCACATCTGTAATCCTAGCTACTAGGGAGGCAGTGATCTGAGGATCATAGTTCAAACCCATCCAGGGCAGGAAAGCCTGTGAGCCTCTAATCTCCAATTAACTACCAACAAGCTGGAAGTGGAACTGGTGCTAGCCCTGAGGAAAAATATCTCAGGGACACTGCCCAGTCCTTGAGTTCAAGCCCCAGGACCAACACACACCCCCCCTCCAAAATGATTAAATACAAATAATAAATAAATAAATGCAAAAGAAAAGCAAATGTGCAAGTATGAGTACTAACAGGTACATTTGAGGAGGTAAAGAACCAGGCTCCTTTAATGGGGTTGCTTGTGTGGTGGCATGCTAGCTTGGTAGAGGCAAGTGGACTGGCAGCTGTGGTGAACTGAACATTTGTAGGAGCATTCCAACTGCCAGCTCATGGGCTTTCACAGGTGGTAGAGTGTAGCAAGAACAGAGACTATGGGAGTTCTGCCTGTTCTATTCCACAAACTCAGAAGAACCTTGAGACTAGGTGGGTTTGGAGTTAGTAAGTTTATTAGGGGGGGGGAACTGTGGTTTGAATTGCCAGATTTTGAAAAGAGAGCTCAAAGGAAGCATTCAAGATTGCCAAAGGTACATGAAAAGACACATACCAAAATCACCAGCAGGATACCAATTTCACACACATTCGGATAAGGTGGCTACTGTTGTGTTAAGGAGAAACTGGAAGCCTCACTAATGTGAGGCTTTCTTAACAATTCCTTTCAATCCAGTCTTGTGATCATTAGCCTATTCACTCATAGCAATTTTTGTTGTTGTTGTTGTTAGGGGAAAAAAATCACCACGCAGTGAATTTTTGTCAGGAAAACAAAATGATATGGTATGTCCATTTTGAAAAGCAAACAATCTGGCAGTTTCTTTAAAATGAAAACTGGAATCATCATAGGATAGCTAACATATGACCCAGTAATTGTGCTTCAGAGTACATGTCTATACAAACTGTCTATGAGAAAAGGGACTCAGGGAGGTACCTATGGGCATTCATTCATGGGGGAATTATCCAAATAATCCAGATCCATAGGTAGAAAAGCATGGTCTACACATATAAAAGAATATTATTCAGACCTCTTTCTGGTTCATAAATGTGATGATTGGGTTCTCATGTGCTTGCATGATAAATGCCTCCCTCAAACCTCGTTACCACGTGAACACAATACCTGTCTGGTGTGAAGGAAGAAAAGGATATCACTCAACCTTCAAAGGGAGTAAATGTTGACATACACTGCGGCATAGATCAATCTTGATGACATCCTAAGTGAAATGTGGCAGCCACAGAATAACAAGCACTATATGATCCCATCCTTATGAACTACTTATAGCAGTCAGATTCATCCCAACAGAAAAAAGGTTTCGAGGACTTGGAAAGTGATAAGAAATGTTATTCAATTTCTATAGAATTTCAGTTTTGGGAGAGGGAAAAGAATCTACATGTTACTGATGGAGAAGTTCATAGATGATATCTCTTAGTCCTTAAAAACAGATTCAGCAGTCAATGTTGTATTATGTTTATTTTGTAAATGTATGTTATTTGTATTTTAGCCATAATTTAAATGCACATATATGCTATATATTATGCATTACATAGTCGATGTTTATAAAATATATTTATTTTATACACAATATATGTAACATATTGTAAAGGAGTTCTAACTGGCAGAGTTTTCCTTTAGCAAATTCTACAGATATCTTGGGACCCACAGTAAAGAATATTTGCAAATTCATTCATTTGTTCCATTGGTTCATTGATTGGAAAGTATACACTTGTGGAACCTTTTATTAAGGATCAAGCACAGAGTAGAAATGTGATTAATACAAAGTCCCAAGTGACTGAAGAAAGGGGACAGGAAATGAAGTTCCTAATACTTACAGAATCACACTCACTGCTTGCCATTTTATAATGAAGTATTACTGAGAGGCAGATATTTTTATACCTGCTGTGTCATGAAACTCAAGGTGGGAAAAGTCAGGCAATCTTCCTTCAAACATCAAGCAACCAGTATGAAACAGAGCACAAATTCAAATTTGGTCCTAGTATTGATTACAATTAACTAAGTGGTGGGTCCAATTTAGCAAAATAGTTGTCTTCCTTAAGGAGAATATCTTACTTAATGGATAATTAGGAGGTTATTGAAAATGTCGCAAACTGCATGGTAAATATCTAGCTTCCCATACAAGCAAGATGCACTCTTGCTGACACATATATTAAAGGCCTCTATTATATGTATTTAATTAGCACATGTTATTACTAATCATACTCCTCAAAATGTACTAATAGTTTATTCATAAGACTAGCTTATCTCATTTCTACTCTCCAAGCACTCTTATTCAAAATCTTCTTTATTCATGTATTCTGTTTGTATCAAGATACTAGTGAAAATATTTTTAAACACCTGGATGATAGTTCTAGCAGAGATTCTTAAGTTTAGGCAACAATACTTTAGAAAACCAAATGTGTTCCACAACTCCCTTTGAACTTTTACCACAGATTGAATCTGGAGTTGTTTGAAAAATATAACAAAATAAAGACACTTTAGGAGATTACTCTTAATAACCAGTTGTAAAGGCAGGAAGAAAGCTAGTGCTGAAATTGGAGTAAAATAGCAGAAAATACTCCAATAAAATGGCTAGTGAGATAGAGGAGAGTAAGAAGTGAAGAAGGAGAAGGAGGAGATGGATGAAAGGAGGAAAAGGAAGAAAAAGAGGAAGGAGGAAAGGGGAAAGAGGAAGAAGAGGGAGAGGAAAGAGGAGGAGGGAAGGAAGAAGAGAGTATTAGAGATTATATCTTAATAGAAAATTATATTTGGGTACAGTGGTTCATGTCTATCATCACAGCTATGATACGAAGTGGAAATGGTCCAGGCAAACCTGAACATGAAAAGCAAGACCTTATCTCAACAATACCTTGAGCACACAGAACTGGACGCAAGGTTCAAGGGATAGAGAGTACCATTCTAACAAGCTTAAAACCTAGAATACAAATCCCATGATCACAAAAATGTGATGTTATCATGTGGAAGTTTACAGTTAGGATTAGGGAAGCCCCTCTGTAGGTGCCAAGAAGAAAAGTATAGTGAGGTATACCTAGTAGTCACAACTGAAGTAAGTCTGCATAAGCAGTAAGAAAGCACAGTCATATAAAACAACAAATATTGATTCAGCTCATTCTTCTGTGATCAGCTTCACTGAGACTCAGGTAGATGACTCTGGACGTTTAATGGGGTCACACATTTTGGGAGATGGCCAGGAATGAAAGCATGGAACCTGAGCTGTTTAGGAGTTTTCCAAGTTAGCTCTGTTCCCTAGCGGAGATACCTCATTGACTCCTGCTCTTTGCCTCTCATGGTGATAGAAGACAAGCAAGTGTTTTGTTTTTTTTTAACCTTCTATCATTTTATTCCCACTAAATTTCCATTGGTCAAAACAATCATGTGGACAAATCGTTAGTCAACTTGTAGGGAAATACGCTGTTTTATGAGAGGTTCTTCAGAGTCTTATGGATAGGGCAGGAATTCAAAGAAAAAGCATCAGGGCCAGCAATGTCGTAAGTCATTCTAGAGAAACATGATGACTGGTATTCACGTGGGTTCTTAACCATGGAGTTCGAAATCCATACAGCTGATAATTTGGAAGGAATCAGAAACCAGACCTCCCCAGTCCTCTTCAGCAGGCTAGAAGGTATACCAGGAATACGATTCGATTAGATCTTGACTCTTTAAAGAAACCATTTGGACTGGACGATGGTGGCTCATGCCTGTCATCTTAGCTACTCAAGAGGTTGAGATCCTAGGATGATGGTTCAAAGCCAGCCCAGGCAGGAAAAGCTTTGAAACTCTTATCTCCAATAAACCACTCAGAAACTCGGAGTGGAGCTGTGGCTCAAGTGGTAGAGTGCTAGCCTTGAGCTGAAGAGCTCAAGAACAGTGCCCAGACCCAGAGTTCAAGCCCCACAACAGAAAGAAAGAAAGAAAGAAAGAAAGAAAGAAAGAAAGAAAGAAAGAAAGAAAGAAAGAAAGAAAGAAAGAAAGAAAGGAAGGAAGGAAGGAAGGAAGGAAGGAAGGAAGGAAGGAAGGAAGGAAGGAAGGAAAGAAAGAAGAAAGAAAGAAAGAGAAAGAAAGAAAGAAAGAAAGAAAGAAAGAAAGAAAGAAAGAAAGAAAGAAAGAGAAAGAAAGAAAGAAAGAAAGAAAGAAAGAAAGAAAGAAAGAAAGAAAGAAAGAAAGGAAGGAAGGAAGGAAGGAAGGAAGGAAGGAAGGAAGGAAGAAAGAAAAAGAAAGAAAGAAAGAAAGAAAGAAAGAGAAAGAAAGAAAGAAAGAAAGAAAGAAAGAAAGAAAGAAAGAAAGAAAGAAAGAAAGAAAGAAAAAGAAAGAAAGAAAGAAAGAAAAACCATTTGGTCACTACATGATAAAAATTATGTGTGTGTGTGTGTGTGTAGCTTTATTCATCCTTGGGTAAAGCCAAATGAGATTGAGGAGACAAGCAAAGAAAAAATGTATAGATCTTGGTAAGATTTAAATTTAGTAAAGAATACCTCAGCTAAAAGTATTGCTCACCATGTCAAGAAACTTTCATAATTAAATTAAGCTAAGATTATTTGTTCATGATGGCATTAGTACTATGTATAGGTTTGATCGTGGGACTTTGGTCATGTATGAGAGAACTGTACATGTAGGGATTGATGAGAAATTACAAAAAAAAGGAAGGGGGACCTAGAATGCTAATGATATAGTTTAGGACATCCATGAAGGATAAAGAATGCAAGAGAGGGGTGGTCAAATACCAAGATTTCAATGAACAACAAAAAACAAAGTTCACTTCCATCCAATCTAGCCCAACAAACAAGATTCTGTCAAATCCATCAGACAGTCTGATGTTAAAGACTTGGTGCTTTACCAATGACATTCTTAAAGTAAAACAATCTTTCCTATGAGATGAATAGATATCCAACCATGCAACTGCTGAGTTTCCTAAGTAGCTAAACATCCACACTTGCTCACTTTACTCACTTTCTCCATTGAACATGTAGACAAATAAAGAGTGAAGAAGTCAACACAAATGATAAAATATTTTTTAAATGGGCACAGCTACCTTTTGTTCATTCAGACACAGAAAAATCTCTTGAGGGCTGGGAAGGTGGCTCAGTGGAGCGCTTGCCTTGCATGCCTGAGGCCCTGGGTTCAATTCCTCAGCACCACATAAGCAAAAAAGAAAAAAGCCAGAAGTGGTGCTGTGGCTCAAGTGGTAGAGAGCTAGCCTTGAGCTGAAGAGCTGAGGGACAGCGCCCAGGCCCAGAGTTCAGGCCCCACGACCGGACCCAAAAAAAAAGAAAAAAAGAAAAAAAGAAAAATCTCTTGAGCTGGCTTCTACATATTTAATTCAGAGAAACCTAAACTCTGTCAACTGTATTCTTTTTCTCATTAAAGGAAAAAAAAAGGAGGGGTGGAGTACAATGGTGGAAATTGAACTCGTATGTTTTCTGATTCATTTACATTTAGCTCATCACAGTATTTTGTAAGCACTGAGCTCTTTGGTGGCCAAAGAGGCTTTGTGATCCTTTTCCTTAAAAATGGAAGGAAAAAAACCCATTGGTTTATTATAGAAAAAAAAATAAGTTCAAAAGAAAGTTAACGCATAGTCTTAAATTTATTATCTCACAAGATTGGAGTGAGTATTCACCTTGGAAAATCTGTTTTCTGAAACTGGTTTCCTCTGTCTCCTAATTCATCAAAAGATTTCAATTCTACCTATTCAGAGTTGACCTCATACCCACCGCTCCCATGAGTACCAAAGCTCTTGCTGATAAGAGCAGACCAAACAGAAAAAGATCAAAGCCACCAGAAAGATCCAGGAAAGCAACAAGGAGGTTTCTGACAGAAAGTTCCAAGAAGTTTGGGGGGAATACAAGGGTTTTGGAGTGTAGGATGGATGGTTCTGTGTTTGGATGGCAAAAGTAAAGAGTATATTCTTCTATTCATCAAAAGGAGGAAGAAATGGCTGGGCTTCTTGTGACATTTCAGAACCCAGATGTAATTGCCAAAACTTGATTCACATTCATCAAAAGAACCACAGAAAACTTTCCTTTGTTTTATGTAATTCATCTGGGGCCCTGTCCAGAGAGGTGAATAGCTTTTCCTAACAGGTCATTGGGGGTAGATTTTAGGGGAGCATAAATATAGCCAGAATAGAAAATGCCAAAATAGAAACTACCTTTAGATAGAAACACTAAAGAAACTAGTAGAACAAAAACAACAACCTCAGGGAACAAGCTCATTTCCCTGAGATGCCATATATAATATCTAATGCATACTGAATACGTATATATGTATTTATGTATTTATATATACTTTTTCACACCTATTACTAGTTTACTAGTTTCTTTCTTTTTTGTTTTTTTTTTGTGGGTTTTTTGTCGGTCATAGGGCTTGAACTATAGGCCTGGACACTAACCCTCAGCTCTTCAGCTCAAGGTGAGCACTCTATCACTTGAGCCAAAGCACCACTTCTGGTTTTCTGGTAGTTTATTGAGATAAGAGTCTCACGGAGTTTCCTGCCTGGGCTGACTTTGAACCGCAATCCTCAGATCTGAGCCTCCTAAGTAGCTAGGATTACAGGTGTGAGCCACTGGTGCCCAGCTTACTAGCTCCTTTCATGGGAGTCACTTTGAATTGGAGAAACTTAATGAGAAGACATGATCAATAGTAAGAAAATAGGTGACTTTCGCTCATTTTAGGTCATCTATCCCTGTGATTGGCAATGTTCTTTGTCTGACAATCTCAGAAATCGTGTAGTTTCTGATCTCTCATGGCGAGAGTTTATTATGTTCAGGCTGAAGGTGGTCCTCCTGGCATATCTTTATCAGGCATTCTAGGGATGGGGAAGATCTGGCCCATGGGTCCCTATAAGGCCCAGGAAACCATTCAAAACTTGATGAGGCAGACACGTGCTTCTTGTATGCTTATCATCCTCTGCTCATGACCATCTGCTTGTATTGACAATTTTATATAGCTCACAAATGAAATGATCAGGCTCCAATGGCCTTTGGCAATTAAGAAAAGGTTCTCCACTCCTGATACCCTTTTACAAATCTTTTTTGTTATTTTCCCCCACAGTCTCAATTTTACTTGGTTCAAGGACAAGTATAACTACATCCATCTATATGTACAATATATATCTATATATCATATATTTATATATTTGTATACTTTATATATTTATATATTTTATATTTTATATATTTAGATATAACATATATTAGTGTACATATAGTTATAATATATTATTGTATGTTATACATTTATAAATATAGTTATATAAAAAGTATGTGATTTATATATTTGTATACTGATAAATATATTTATATATAATTTGTATATTTTTTAACATAGTGATCAAATGCTTCATTTAAAAAGCTACAATACAACTGATCTAATCTCACCTGAGGTACCTCTTCTGGCTTACTGAGGAGAGCTGGGGAGGTTAGGGTTCTGATCTTTTCCGAAACATCATCCATACGGACTCAGTGCTCCAGAGACAGGAGTCCACCAGAACATAAGCTCTCTGTTTAATTCAGTGGGGTATCTGTGGCGTCCTGAATAGTGTCATGCTCTTGCTGGACACTCAGCAGTATTTGTTACAGAAGTGAACTGATCTCAAGGATCTAAAGGGATCAAAGTCTCTGTGTGTACTTAGAGCTCAAACATTTTCACCCATTGTAATTTCAACCCCTTGGCATCTGCCCAGGGGTGCCCAACAATGGGCTCATCCTTACCAGCTGTCTTCTCTCTTGCTGCTAAGGAAGAAGGAAGCCGTGCTACTCTGTGCGATTTCCACCAGACTTTTCCAAGGCCTTGGGCCTTGTGGTCATTTTTTAACTCCCACCTTCAAGCTCCTTATTCATAAGCTCCCTTTTCTTCCAGCTTGCTTTACTTCATTGGAACCTTGAGTACTCTCAATTGTCTGCTGTTTCCACCTTTGTCTTCCCCTTAATTTAATTCTTTCTACATTCTACTTAAACTCCTACTCTGTTTTCTTTTTTCCTACCCCCATTCAATGAGATGACAGCAAATAGAACCCAACAGTACCCTCCCAAGAGGCTGTATCTATTCTCTTTATCTTCTTTTTTTTTTTATTGTGAAAACACCGTACAGAGGGGTTACAATTACATGGGCAAGGTAATGAGTACATTTCTTATCGAGCATTGTTGCCTCCTCCTTTGTTTCCCCTTCCCATCCCTTCCCATCCTCTCCCCCGCCCTGCCCCATTATCACCTCCCCACACCCCCCCACGCCAAAGTTGTAAAGTTCGTTTTTCGACATAGTCTTGTACGTCTCATTGTTGCAATGGGTCCACCTGTATCCCTATTTAAACAATTTGTTTTTGCCCTTCCCCTCCACAAATTATACCAACATCAAATACATATAATCAATTTTTTGTGTGTTTGTCCTAGGACTTAAACTCAGGGGCTGCATACTGTCCCTGAGCTTTTGTGCAAAAGGCTAGTGCTCTACTACTTGAGCCCCAGCTCTACTTTCCACTTTTTTTTCTTTTTCCTTTCCCTTCCTTCCTCCCTCCCTCCCTCCCTGCTTCCCTCCCTCCCTCCCTTCCTTTTTTCCTTCCTTCCTTCTTTCCTTCCTTCCTTCCTCCCTCTCTCTCTCTATCTCTCTCACTCTTTCCTTTTTGGTAGTTAATTGGAGATAAAGGACTTTCCTGCCTGGAATGGCTTTCAACCACAATCCTCAGATATCAGCCTGTCAACCAGATAGAACACTTACTTGCATGCAAGAAGTTTGATGTGTATGTCTAGACATAGAATCACCTACTAGACATCATCATTTGCATGTCCCAATGGCAACTGTAAGCCAACAGCTCCAACTCCAAACCCATATCTGCTCTTCTCTCCAACATCTCTACTTCAAATAAATCATGACAATATCTATGCAAGAAAAGTTTAAAAACCTACACAATAACCCTTGATGCCACCCATTTGTTTATTCCCATAGTCTTTTCATCATAGGTCAGACTTCTTTTTTCAAATCCATTTCTTTTTTTTTTTTTTTTATTTTTGTTGGCCTTAGGCCTGATTCTGGGCCTGGGCACTGTCCCTCAGCTCTTCAGCTCAAGGCTATCACTCTACCACTTGAGCCACACAGCACCACTTCTGGCTTTTTCTGCTTACGTGGTGCTGAGGAATCGAACCTAGGGCCTCATGCATGCAAGGCAAACACTCTACCACTGAGCCACCTTCCCAGCCTTCCAAATCTATTTCTATCTATATCAATAAAGTTGTCACCACCTACCCCATTTTTGCCACAAGATTTCTGGACTACTGCACAAATTAAACCACACTGATTTTCCAATCATTTCAATCTTCCAAGAACTTTAAGTGCCTTTTCTTTGCTCTATTATCAATATCTTCAACCATCAAACTTTCTAGCCTCAATCGTCTCCTCCTGCTTTACTTAGTTACTGCCTATCTTCCTTCAGATCCAAGGCTCCTCATAAAATTTCTTCCTGAAGTCCAGGCTAAGTCAAGTCATTTTCATCTCCAAGAGTGCATGCTCTGCTCAACTGAAGAATTGATCATAGTCACACATGTATAACTAAATGTATTGTGTTCGCTTTCAGGTGAGTGTGACACTGAAAAGCACAACCAGAAAACAAAGGAATGGAGAGTGTTTTATTACTAGTCCAACTAAGGCAGTCACTGAGGATCATTTCCCAAGCAGTTTCCTTCTGTGCAAAGCCAGTGCTTTATATGACAAACCCTTACATATCCACACAGTACAGACTCTCCAACTTGTCAGGGCAGACACATTCTTGAGCATGCTCAATTCAATACCCCGCCTCTTCATGCTTCACATGTCCAACAGTGTCAGACAGGAATGCCCCTGACTGGAGGATTTAATATTCTCATGAGCAAAGTTCACTTCTAGGTCACCTAAAAGGGTGAGGCAGGGTGACTCCCAAGTTCAGCTGGCCGAGGCCACTTCAAGGTCAACTTGTGAGTTTCTCTAGGGACCTCGTTTGAAATAAAAAAGCAACTTGAGAAACAGATTGATAGACATTTACAAGGGCCAAGAATTTTTGTGGGGTTTTTTTCCTGCAAGGAGTTAGATTACTGCCAGTGAAAGAGAAGCTAGCAACTAAAACTTCTACACAATTGTAGATTACTGTCTACTTGCCCCCATCCTCTCCAAATACTAGATTGCATATTCCATAAGAGCAAGGACTTGTTTGCATTGTTGGTTCAGCAATGCTTCCTAGCACCTTGCAGCCACAACAGAGTTAATAAAGCAATTGTTGGATGAATGACTGAATGTGCTCTGCATTGAAAAGCTCCTGTCTTCCTCCAGGAACCAGCCTTCTAGTTATTTAAGCCCTCCACCTTCCTTTACTATTACATTTCAAACACCGTCCTCTTTTACTAGCTATTAGCATCAAAACCTCAGTATTTCTAAATTTCCTAAGTAACTCTTGTTTCTTAAGTGTAATCCAGTAGGTATTACAAATACTGATTATTTACTTAATAAAAAAAAAAACTAATCCTGCCTAGTGCCAGTGGCTTATGCCTGTAATCCAAGCTACTCAGGAGGCTCTGATCCGAGGATCTCTGTTGAAAGTGAGGGCAAGCAGAAAGAGTCCATGAAACTCTGACCATCACTTAACTACCAAAAAGCCAGAAGTAGAGGTGTGGCTCAAGTGGAGCATCATCCTTGAGCAAAAAAAAGCTAAGGGACAATACCCAGACCAGCCCATGTATGTGTGCCCATGCACGCACGCACGCACGCACGCACGCGCGCGCGCGCACACACACACACACACACACACACACACACACAACCATACACACATGGACACACAACACACAAAACTTTTATTACCATTAATAATAAAAACTACTCTTCTTCAGTACCATTGGTAGATCATGGAAAGAATAAAAAGTGGAGAGGTGAGGAGAGTAATTTATTCATCCAGAAAAATTATTTGAAACACCAAATGTTTGCCGCTCCCCCCCCGCCCCTCAGCCCCCTTCCCACCACCACCACCACCACCTGTTCCCCCCCCCCCACCCCATATCTTGTGGAATGATTTCCATCAGGCTATTTATGCATTTCAGACCCAAAGACATTGAGATCAGAAGAGATTTTTGCAATCAGTGCATCCAACCTCTTCATTTCTAGATTGGAAATTCAAGTGTATGTGGCAAAGGAAGGCCACCAGGAGCTTAAGCTTTACCTACAGTTTACCTCCAAATTGAGGCAGGGGGCAGGAAGGGAGGCGGAGAGATAGACAGAGACAGAGAAACAGAGAGAAAAACATTTTCCTAGGGGAAATAAATTCTTTCACAGCTAGAGGGAAATTAAAGCAGACAAAACCACCATGTTAATTCTTTGGATTAAACTGAGATTTCTAAATCACTTAAATTTCCCTCAAATCTCTGGGTTTAGTATGTAAATAAAGATGTTTATTTTGCTAGTAAGTGGTGGATATACCCAAATATACGAAAAGTTGCTTTAAACAGGATTTTTTTTTTTGCAACGGCTAATAGGGCAGAAAAGTCCATGAGACCCTGACCTTTAACATATGACCGAAAACCCAGAAGTAGAGCTGTGGCTTAAGTGGTAGAATGCCATCCTTGAGCAAAAGAGGTAAATATCCAGGCCCTGAGTTCAAGCACATGCACACACACACACACACACACACACACACACACACACACACACACACACACACACACACACACACACACACACACACACCACATATACTATAAAATTAGATCATCTTGCTATAAATCATAGCTGTGCTACTTGTTCTATGATATTGAACAAGTTATGTAAAAATCCATCTGAGATGTCCCTCAGTGGACAAATGGCTCAAGAAAATGTGGTACTTATACACAATGGAATTCTACTCATGTATTGGAAAGAATAATATTGTGCAATTTGTAAGGAAATGAATAGACTTGGAAAAATTATATTAAGTGAAGTAAGCCAGATCCAAAAAAACATAGGTTACATGGCCTCCCTCATTTGTGGTAGCTAGAATGTGCCTATAAATCTATAAGTAAATCTACAAGTAAACACACTGGATGAATGATTTAAATACACACACATACACACACTGGAACATGATAAGTTATGCAGGTCACTAGACATTCACACATTAAGGTCAAAGGAGAGTATGCATAGAAGAAGACCTCAAAGGCTCAATAGCTATGTGTACATGATCATATAAAATAATATTTTATGAAATGAACTCCAAGAAAAAGAAACAAGAGATTTTCTTTTTAGTTGCTGTTGTTGCTGGGTTTTTTTTGTTTTCTTTTCCTTTTATCTTGTTTAGTTTGTTTGTCTTTGGGGAATAAGAAGCGTAGCACAGAAATGTTGAGTGAACAAACACAACAGTAGTACTCACTAGACACGAGGTAGAAAATGAGCTGTACATATTATGGATAGGGATGGGAAGGAAAAACTGGGAGAGAGTGAGAGAAAGGGAAATATGATTCAAAAAGAACTGTTCTCATTGGGACTGGGAAGGTGGCCCAGTGGTAGAGCGCTTGCCTTGCATGCCTGAGGCCCTGGGTTCACTTCCTCAGCACCACATAAGCAAAAAGAAAAAAGCCAGAAGTGGCGCTGTGGCTCAAGTGGTAGAGCGCTAACCTTGAGCTGAAGAGCTGAGGGACAGTGCCCCACGACCAGACCCAAAAAAATTTTTTTTTAAAAAAAGAACTGTTCTCACTACCTGACTCATGTTAACTGTAACCCCTTTCTATATCACTTCTACAATAACAATAAAAAAAGAACCGTGTGCCTGAATATCCTTACCTGTATAATAATAGTACTGCTCACCTTGTAAGGTTGTTTTTGTAGATTTAAATGGATCAATGTACCGAAAGCACTTAAACAGTGACTAGTTTATCAGAAGTATTCAAGCCTAAGATGTTTTTCACATGTGAACTGTGTAATTTATGCCATAGAGAGAGACTATAAGGAAAGACATCTCCATCTCTAAAGAGAGATGCTTATTTAGAATTGTCTGTTCAATAGCTTTCTTTAATACAGAGATCACGTTTTACTTTGGTCATGGGGAGAGGCAGACAGGAAGCTGTGGGTGGCACTTCAAAGCATTTCTCTTATCCTCCTTTAGAATTTTGTCTTCTTGGCTATATGTCATCTTCAGAGGACATTTGACAATCAGCCTTGCCTGAGGCAATCGAGCACAACAAAAACATCCAGCTTATGCAATTCCAACTCACATGAGACCGATTTGTGTCAAAAGAACCAAGAGGAGTAATTTATGAGGCTCTGAGTGCCGAGCAGATGGATATACATGTTGGCTGTTCAACACATTCTCTTCCTCATCAAGAAATCTCCTCTGGAAAGCAACTGAAGATCAAGCTGACTAATGGTTAAGGATCGGAGAGCTGTCTACACAAATAGCCCTACCTATGGGGCCAGAGTTTCTCCCAACTGGTTAGTATGCTTCCCTTCCACCCAAAGGGCTGTAGAGACACAATTTCCTAGTCCTTTCCAGGTCCTCTATTTAGTTCTTGGATAATATGAAAATAAAACTGTCCTGTTCATTTCTAAGAGAGAAGCTGTGATAGGCACTCATTTTTAATTGTGCTTGATCTCTTAGCCTAAGTCTAGGGTCCTCACTTCTGAAATATTCATGCAACCCACGGTTCTCTGTGATTCTCAAAGACGAAATAAGAGCAACATTCCAATTTAAACTATTTCATCCCATGAAGTATTTGATATACAGCACAGCATGTACCATCAAATATCTTCACATACAATCACAGGGGGAAAAAAGTGGAGTTGAAGATACCTCACTCAGAGGTATACAAATCACACGCATATAAATACTTCGAAGGGATGAAAATTCAACAAGTCTTTAGAGGGCTTTCATTATTTTCAAACACTCTATTAATCTTCAAGTCAGCAGGTGTTGAAAAATATATCCTATAGTCCAAGGTATTAATGCCTTCTTCATCTCATTACAAATTGTGGACTTGGTAACTTAATTCTAAATGTTGGGAGATCTAGGAGTCTAGATATATCACTGGATAAAAAGAGGTATAAATGATATATGCATGAAAAGATAGGTTTACAAATTAAATATTTAACATACTGTAGAGAGAGAAAGGGAGGTTAGTTCTGGTTTGATGAGGTTTCAGCCTCAGAAACACTACAGTGTTATGAAATATGAGTAACAAAAAGAGAAGACATCTGAGTAATTTTTTTAAATGTCTCATTGTTTATAAATGGGGAAAAAAGCCAGGCATCAGTGGCTCATGCCTATAATCCTAGCTACTCAAGAGGCTGAGATCTGAGGATCATGGTTCAAAGCCAGTGCAGGCAGGAAACTCCATGAGACTCTTATCTCCAATAAACTACTCAGAAAACCACAAGTGGCGCTGAGGCACAAGTGGTAGAGTACTTGACTTGAGCTGAAGAGCTGAGGGACAGTGCCAGGCCCAGAGTTCAAGTCCCACTACTGAAAAAAAAAAATTTTAATGGGGAAAAATGTTTAAGGAAATAGGCACAGAAAAAATTTGGAAATCATCAATAAAATGTTATGTACATTTATAAATACTTCTCGAAATAGTATGAATCTTTAGGATGTGTCATCTCATTGTTTTTTAATTCAGTTCAATATGCCAGCCATATTTCAACCCAAGATGTTCCTTTATTGCATAAATAAATAAATCTTAATATGCCGTACTCTTACACTTGAGGAGAAAAATTTCTCTTAATGCCAAAGGAAGCCAACTGTTAAATAACAAATCATAATATTTGTTAACAAACTTTTTAAATCGAGCTGCTGTTTTCTCCCCCAAGTTTAATGATTCGTCTGCGTCATTGTTTTGCATAAGTTTTGAGGAATGAATAGTGTAATGGCTAAACAATGTGGCTGAGCTTTTTGAAGTTCTTAATTTTTAAAAATAGTGCCACCACTTGAGAAATAAACAACGATGTCTAGGAATGGGCTGTTTCTGCAAGACATGCGGAAGAGCTTTTTTTTCAAGTTGTCCTAAGTGATTCAAAAATCTCAACTTACATAAAACCCACTGCTTTGAAGTGTTTAGGAAACATAACACACCCATCCTTGGACAATGCAGAACTAGAACCAAAAGCCAGACCCTCTCAAAGAAAATATGATAAATGAAAATATTTTGTTTTTCATAACTAATAGCACAGTAGTTTGTGAAGCCCAGAGGAAACCTGACCCTTGGGACAGCTGCTGAGGCTCTGACCAATTCTGAGACAGTTGTTCCCAGGGAATCTTGTGCTGTTTCTCAGATTGGGTAATTATTTGCTCCCTCAGACTTCTCTATTCAGAGCTCAATTGGATGGATGGATGGATAGATAGATAGATAGATAGATAGATAGATAGATAGATAGATAGATAGATGGATGGATGGATGGATGGATAATAGATGATAGATGATAGATAGATAGAGATAGATAGATAGATAGATAGATAGATAGATAGATAGATAGATAGATAGATACTTCAAAATGTTTTTTAAGCTTTGGAAAGCTGGTGATAAAAGAAAAATAGATGAAATGATTTGTCTATTCATCTTGGATTTGTGCTTGAAGGAACTTATTGAAAGCCAATACATGCCAAAGTAGCATAATGAGTTCCCAAAGAGCTGAAGAAATATAGTGGGGGGGATGGAGATAGAAAGAAGGAGAGGGATAGGGGAGGGGAGGGAGAAGAGGGAATCAGAGAGAGGGAGAGGAAAGGGAGAGAAACACAAGAATAGGGCTCAGGAAAAGAAAGTTAGCTACAATTCTTGTAGCTATGTACATAAGAAGAGAGGACTAGTCAGGGAAATCTACGTGAGTCACTGTAAATCTTTCGCTGATCTCTTATCTGCACCTCCATAAGGTAAGACTCCATAATATCAGCTAAAAGATCATCAGCATGGTTGCAAAAGGGTGACTATTTCAGGGTTAAAAGAGAGGGTGATTAGGGTGAATATGATAAAATTATATTATATGCGTGTATGAAAATAACATAATTGGGGGCTGGGAAGGTGGCTCTGCGTTAGAGAGCTTGCCTCACATGCATAAGGCCCTGGATGTGATTCCTTGGAATCACATTCACATAAGCAGAAAAAGCCAGAAGTGGTGCTATGGCTCTAGTGATAGAGTGTTAGCCCTGAGCTGAAGAGCTGAGGGACCTCGCCCATGCCCAGAGTTGAGGCCCCACAACAGACAAAATAAACAAACAAACAAACAAATAAACATAATGGAACTTACCAAAAGCTGTTTTAAAAGAAAATTATGGGGATAAAGAAAAGGGACAAAGCAAGAATAATATAGATGAGCTAAATTTGATCAAGATACTTTATATTGTTTGATTAAATTAGAGAATTAATAATAGAATTTTTTAAATCATTATATCTCTTAGTTCTTTCCTTGTCCTTTAAGTGTGTAACAATCTACCTCTCTGAAAAGCAAAGTAAACATTAATGTCATTAAATGATAAAGTAAAAGTCTGAGATTGATCAACATCCTTAACAAAAGTTGTAAAGCATTGTGGGAAAAATAAAGCTAGTATCTGCAAGAAAATGCCAAACTCTATCCAGTACATTTGTAGTTTTTCTTCAGTGGATACCATGAGTCTACCATACAGTGTACTCACCTGTTAGTCATTATTATTTTTAATACCCTTATGAAAATTTTATTATAGAACCATTCATTATACCTGAACATATACAGCAAGTGCCCTTGTCAAACCAAAATAATAAAATCTTCAACTTAAAGTGATGGAAATAAGTAGAAGCTTAAGCAATCACACGTGGTTTCACTCGTCCTGTTGAAATTATGCTTAATGCAGGGTGAACACAAACGTTGGCTATCAAACATATAAGAACTGCAGAGCAGCTCTGATACAGTAAAACACAGAGCGCCCTCACGTATCTCCAGCAGAAAGAAGGTGACTACTGCTTTTATATAAGCATCCCACAGTCACATTGCATTTACATTACTGGTTTAGATGTCCATTACGGGGGTGGCCTGGGAAAGAAACTTTGTCTGAGGCAATGCTTGGAAAACAGGGGACACTGTGGAACCCTGGGGTCCCTTCAAGTTCTGTAATTAGTCAAAGCTGTAGTCTACATGGAGGCCAACATGTTTAGGAACCCCATTGCTCAGCAAAGAGAGATCATCAGATTTGAGAAGGAAAAAAAAACCCTAACAACCCTACAGTTTTTATCAAAGGATATCTATGAAAACTTGGAAGACACAATTATAGTTTTCATATTCAGAACTCGGAATTCCATCTGCCATGGGAACAGGTCTTAGAAACTCCCTTGTTGTTGGTAACATGGTCTGTGGGACTCAACTGCTGCTGTGCAGGGCTCATGCGAAGGCCTCTGATAGAAAGCACTGCATCGAACAAGCTGATAGGAAACATAACATTTTTAACATTGAGCTTTGACATATATTTTAGTTTCCCTGTGGCTCCAGTGATTGGTGGTCAAAATATCCTCTGAGGCTGATGGGGCTGAGGGACAGGTATTTGACCCCTACAGCTGACCTCCAATAAAGGCATTGAAAGCCCCGACATGTGAAAAATCAATTATTAGTAGTTCTGTCACTAGTGTATTTCATTTAGCTTTTAGGTTCAGAAAGATAAAAATCTACTTGGTGAAATCACAAGAAGGAATGGAAGTCCAGAGTTCTATAAACTTTGGGACTTCAGACTCACTAGGCCTGTTTAGTGAACCTTCTTAGTTTCAGAGGGGTTCTTTAGAAGTTTACCCTGGCATGTTGATTCTATATAAATGTATGCTGCGGTTACTGCTGTGTTTCATAGAATGGCTTCCAGATCAATAGAGATGACAATAGAGTGAGTGGATAACAATTATCTACTAGTCTCTAGCCAAGTACTAGCAGCTCACACCTGTAATCCTAGCTACTCATGAGGCTGAGATGGGAAGATCGTAGTTCAGAGCCAGCCCTGGCAGACAAATCCAGCAAAAAGTCAGAAGTGGAGGAAGGGCTGAAGCGGTAAGAGTGCCACCTAAGAGCAACAAAAACTAAGCAAGAGTACAAAGCCCTGAGTTCAAGCAAAAACAAAACATATATATATATATATACATACATATAGATCATATTCTCTATAAAATAACTATTAATTAGTAGCTATACAAATTCTCTGTGATCCAGCTGCCTGCAGTGCATGAAGAGCAGGCAGTTAATAGTAAGTGAGGCAGAGAGGAAGTCATACAGTACTGATTTTCCTTTCCACATATGCTTAAACGTTGGTAAAAGGAGACAAAAATGGAATGACAGCCGTCTGATGGTGAGCCAGGCAGCTCAGTCTTAGGCTATGAAGTGGCAGCCATGGCCCAGGGTGGGCAAGGGGCCATCATAAAAATTCAACGACTCCTAGGCATGGGGGAAAAAAATGTTGTGAAAAAACTCTCTTAAAGGGACAATGCATACCCAATCATAGAGGGAAACGGGAACAGAACATAAATAGATTCAGAAGTATGGCATTTGGATCACTGAAGTTTAGGAAATGGGGCACAATGAGGAAATGAGATGAAATAAGAGTTGAATCTAATTCCATCCTTTCTAATTTACCCATACACAGAAATTAGATGTGGGTAGACTCCCAGGCAAAGCTCAGATTCCCACAGATGATTCAGCCAATGCAGCTGTTGTGGTGTTTGCCACTAAGGGATGTTTCAGTGCCATAAGGCAGCCAAGTTCTTGAGCCATCTTAAAATGGATAACATGAGATGTCTTTACCATCTCGCCCAAATCTGTGGGTACGGTTCAGAATTCCTCCTTAAATACTGCCCCATCAAAACTCTTCTGAAAGCTTCAGGTGAGGCCTGTCCTAGTATTAGTTATTTTGGGTTAAAGTGCCTAGACCTTGATTGCCTGTGAAATCCAAAGATTTATAATGAGCAAACACTTCCAGCAGCACTGGGAAAATCATGAATTCAAGAAGAAATTGGTTTTTCTTCTCCAAAACTCATGGTGTTAAACTGAAATTGTAGAGACCAGAGGGACATTGGTCTAATGTGTGTGCATGCACATACACACACACACACACACACACACACACACACACACACACACACACACACACACACACACACACACACACTATGCAAATGTGCTTTCTGACTTAACTCTTTTCCATCTCTTAAAGACAAACAAGGAGACAGATCTGGGATTCATACTCCTCTGCCTGGAAGTACGTGAATAGAGGAGATTAGAAAAGACAGCTACTGGATGTTTTGAATATACTATGTGATTTGTTTTTTGTTTCTTTTGTGTGTATAACCCCGGTTTTCACTGTATTTGATTCCAGTGCTCTGCATCTTGTATATACATTTTTTCACGTTGGTGAGGGGAAGGGAAATAACAAACTGCTGAAATAAGGATACAGGTTGACCCATTGTAACAATGAGATGTACAAGACACTATATTGAAAATGAACTTTACAACTTCTAGTGGGGGTGGGGAGGGAAGAGTTGTGGAGGTGGGGAGGGAAGGGATGGTAGGGGAAAAACAAATGAGGAGGTAATAATGCTCTATAGGAAATGCACTCATTACCTTACTCATGTAACTGTAACCCCCTCTGTGCAGTATCTTTACAAAAATAAATAAAGAAAGAAAAGACAGCTACCATAAAGATGCTAGATTTAACCCATAAAGAATAGGCAACAGATGGGATCAAGGGCATCATCCAGGGTGGTATAGCCGTAGAAAAGAAATGCACTCATTATCTGACTTATGTAGTCATAACCCTTCTGTACCTCACTTTCACAATTCAATTTAAAGTATAAAAAAAGAATGGGCCACATTTTCAAATGTACTTGTAAATGAAAGCCCTGAATTCAGTACACCAAGATTTCCTTTTTTCTCATTCTATTTTTAAAATATAATTTTATTGTTATTAGTAAGGTGTTGTACAGAGGAGCTACATCATTTCATGTCAGGTAACAAGTACAATTTTTTTTAATATTTGGACAATGTCACCCCTTCCTTTGCCAAACCTAGTTTTCTGAAGAAGTTGTTTTACTATAACTTCAGAAGAGACCACAAGGTCAGATCTTCAGAGTTTTTAAAGGATCACTCCCCTAGTAAGACATTTCCAGCCAGAACACACCATGACTAGGCTACTAAGTGTTTTTTTTTTTTCATTTCAAAGAAGTTGAAAGAATTTATTCTGAAAAGCCTTTGAGAAATGCCCGTATGTTTAAGGACTCGTCTTCAGACCCTATTCCCAGGCATGTCTCTCTTCTCTGTTGCTTTCACCCACCCTGGGTGGGTACATTTGGAAATGATTGAAAACATACTGTGAATTTGTTTCTGACCTGAGCATCTCAGAATGAGATGTCACTCACGCTTTAAATAAATACCTAAGCAATGGGGTAAATGAGTTACTCCTCGTTGTCTGTGTATGTTATATAACATGTATCGATGGGAACCAGATGAGAAGTCAGACTGACGATGGCAAGAGGAAATATTCATTGGAAATAATGACTTCATAAGGAGTATGTGAAGGAAATAGCACAAGCAGGACAACAAAGTTTTCACTTCAGAAGCCTGATGTCAATCAGACTTAATTGAATCAAGGCTCAGATTTCTCATGTTTTGATCAACAGAGACATCTTATCACAAGCCGTAGATATGTGTTAAACATTCTCAAATGTCACTTTAATAGAAACTCTGATGTCAAAAAGAAAAGCAAACCAAAACAACAATAAAGATAAAAACCTCACTTTTCTTTTTGGTCTTGTTTGTTCATCTATCTATCTTTGAGAGGTGAAGAAAAATGGAGGGACAAACGGTGGACAAATGCACCAGTGATATTCACTAGAGACTATGGTTGAAAATGAACTATATTTAGGAAATGGAAAGACTTGGAAAAATTATATTAAGTGAAGTAAGCCAAGCCCAAAAAACATAGGTCCCATGGTTTCCCTTATTTACAATATCTAGTATATGTATGAGTCAAGCAGAAAAGGTCAGATAAGGTGAGGTTAGGAAAATGAACCCTTAGATAGGTATTTAAATGTTTTTTTTTTCTTTCATGCATTTGTTTCTAACACATTTATAAGATTATGTCTTTGTTGCTTTGTATGTCCTTCCCCCACAATATAACCCCTGCTTTCACTGTATTTGATGTCGGTATAATTTGTGGAGGGGAAGGGGAAAAACAAGTAGTTTAAATAAGGATACAGGTGGACCTGTTGCAACAATGAGAAGAGGTACAAGTTGTCATGTCGAAAACGAACTTTACAACTTTGGTGGTGGGGGGGGAGGATGGGGGGGGAGGCTGGGAAGGGATGTGAAGGGTAAACAAAGGAGGAGGCTACAATGCTTGATAAGAAAAGTACTCATTATCTTGCCCATGTAATTGTAACCCCTCTGTACAGTATGTTCACAATAAAAAATAAAAAATAAAAAAATTTTAAAAAAGAAAATGAACTATATAACTTGTGGGTGGGGATGGGAGGGAAAAACTGGGAGAGAGCAAGGGAAAGGGTAACATGGTTCACAAAGAATTGTACTCACTACCTGACTCATGTAACTAGCCCCTCTGTACATCAGCTTTATAATAAGAATAAAAATTAAAAATTAATCTTTTGAGTTTGAGTCATATAAAAGAGCACAGAATATAGCTAGAATATCTGTTTTCTCAGCAGAATTATAACACTCATTCCTTAACACCTCATGTCAACCTATCTCCTAATAAACATTGCTCCAATAACTGGGACTCAGAAGGAAAATGAGAACTTATAAAAAAATGTCATCTGCAAAGAGGGAGAGTTTTATTTCTTCTTTCCCTATTTTAATCCCCTTTATGTCTGCATCTTGTCTTATTGCTGTAGCTAGGCATTCTAATACTAGGTTGAAGAGAAGTGGAGAGAGTGGACATCCTTGTCTTGTTTCTGAGTTAAGAGGAAATGGCTTTAGTTTTTCACCATTAAGTACAATGCTGGCTGTAGGTTTGTCATATACAGCCTTTATTGTATTGAGGAATGTTCCATGGATTCCTAATTTTTCCAAAACCTTCATCATAAAGGGGTGTTGGATCTTGTTGAATGCTTTTTCTGCATCTATTGAGATAACCATGTGGTTCTTATCCTTGCTCCTGTTGATGTGATGAATAATATTAATTGATTTGCATATATTGAACCAGCTTTGCATCCCTGAAATGAATCCTGTTTGATCATGGTGTATGATTTTTTGGATGAATTGTTGAAGTCGATTGGCCAAAATTTTGTTGAGAAGTTTTGCATCAATGTTCAACAAAGAAATGGGTCTATAGTTCTCTTTCTTTGATGAGTCCCTGCCTGGTTTTGGGATGAGGGTTATGATGGCTTCATAGAATGTGTTCGGTAGTGAACTTTCTCTTTCAATTTCATTGAAGAGTTGGAGGAGTATTGGTGTGAGCTCTGCTTTGAAGGCCTTGTAGAATTCCGCTGTAAAACCATCTGGTCCTGGACTTTTCTTAGCTGGAAGGTCTCTTATTGCTGTTTCTATTTCAATGCTTGATATGGGCCTGTTACGATGGTTTAACTCATCTTGGTTTAGTTTTGGCATGTCAATATTTGCTAGGAAAAGGTCCATTTCTGCCAAGTTCTCAAATTTATTAGCATAAAGTTTTGAGAAGTATTCCCTTAAAATGTTCTGAATCTTGGTTGTTTCCGTGGCGATGTTTCCATTCTCATCTCTGAGTTTACTTATTTGGGTGTGTTCTCTTCTTTGTCTGATAAGATTTACTAAGGGTCTGTCAATTTTGTTAATTTTTTTGAAGAACCAACTCTGTTTTGTTGATTCTTTCTATAGTTTTTTTTGTTTAAAGTATCCCATAGACTCCACTCCCAAATTACTCAAGCTGATTCAAAACTTTGGCAAAGTAGCAGGGTATAAAATTAACCCTCAAAAATCAATGGCTTTTCTGTATGCCAACAATGAGAAAAGTGGGGCTGAAATTAGGAAAGCAATTCCATTTGTAATAGCCCCACAAAAAATAAAATACCTAGGAATTAACTTAACCAAAGAAGTGAAGGACCTCTATGATGAAAACTTTAAAAACTTGAAAAAGGAAATCAAAACAGAACTTAGAAAATGGGAAAAACTCCCATGCTCCTGGATTGGAAAGATTAGCATCGTGAAAATGGCAGTACTTCCCAAGGCTATCTACAAATTCAATGCGATACCTATCAAAATTCCAACCTCATTCTTCAAGGAAATAGAAGAGGCAATCCAAAAATTCATATGGAACAATAAAAGACCCCGAATAGCAAAAACGCTCCTCAACGGAAAGAACACTGCTGGAGGAATATCAATACCAAATTTCAAACTCTACTATAAAGCCATAGTAATCAAAACAGCTTGGTACTGGCACAAGAACAGACCTCAGGACCAATAGAATAGAATTGAAAACCCAGAAATGAACTTACAGACCTATAGCCATCTAATCTTTGATAAGGGAGCTAAAAAAATAGAATGGAAGAAAGACAGCCTCTTCAGTAAATGGTGCTGGCAAAATTGGTTTAACTACTTGTAGAAAACTAAAGCTAGATCCTTATATATCACCCTGCACCAGAATCAACTCCAAATGGATCAAAGACCATTTGGAGTCAAAGCAGACACTCTGAAAACATTACAGGAAGGAATACGAGAAACCCTAGGTCTCCTTGGTGCAGGCCGAAATTTTCTTACTAGAAACCCGGAAACACAACAAATCAAACAAAGGTTGGACAAATGGGATTGCATGAAGTTGCAGAGCTTCTGCATGGCAAAGGACATAGCTAGCAAGATCAATAGAAAGCCCACGGATTGGGAGAAGATCTTCACTAGCCATACAATGGACAAGGGTCTCATATCTAAAATATACTTGGAACTCAAAAAATTAAATTCCCCAACAACAAATCCTCAAAGAAACAACTGCCCAATAAGTGGGCTAATGACTTAAAGAGAAACTTCTCTGAAGAAGAAAGAAGGATGGCCAATAGACACATGAAGAAATGCTCAACCTCCCTAGCCATAAAAGAAATGCAAATCAAAACAACATTGAGATACCACCTCACCCCAGTTAGAATGGGAAAAATCAAGAACTCTAATAACAACAGATGCTGGAGGGTATGTGGACAGAAGGGAACCTTATTTCATTGTTGGTGGGAGTGTAAACTTGTTTAACCACTTTGGAAAGTAGTGTGGAGGTTCCTCAAAAAACTCCATATAGAGCTCCCCTATGACCCAGCAATCCCACTTTTGGGCATTTACCCAAATGTTTACAAACAAGACCACACTAAAGCTACCAGCACAACTATGTTTATTGCAGCATTATTTACCATAGCTAAGATCTGGAACCAACCCAGATGTCCCTCAGTAGATGAATGGATCAAGAAAATGTGGTATATATACACAATAGAATTCTATGCCTCCATCAGAAAGAATGACATTGCCCCATTTGTTAAGAAATGGAAAGACTTGGAAAAAATTATATTAAGTGAAGCAAGCCAAGCCAAAGAAACATAGGTCCCATGATTTCCCTTATTTGCAATATCTAGTATATGTATGAGTCAAGCAGAAAAGGTCAGATAAGGTGATGTTAGGGAAATGAACCCTAAGATATGTATTCAAATGTTTTTTTTCTTTCATGGGATTGTTTTTAACACATTTATGAGATTATTTTTTTGTTGCTTTGTATGTCCCTCCCCCACAGTATAACCCCTGCTTTCACTGAATTTGATGTCGGTATCATTTGTGGAGGGGAAGGGGAAAAACAAGTCATTTAAATAAGGATACAGGTGGACCTTTTGCAACAATGAGAAGTACAAGTTGTCGTGTTGAAAACGAACTTTACAACTTTGGTGGTGGGGGGGAGGATTGAGTGGAGGGGGAAGGGAGGATGGGAAGGGATGGGAAGGGTAAACAAAGGAGGAGGCTACAATGCTTGATAAGAAATGTACTCACTATCTTGCCCATGTAATTGTAACCCCTCTGTACAGTATTTTCACAACAAAAATAATAAAAATTAAAAAATAAAAAAATGTAAAAATCAAAGATAACTAGCTTGGCCTTAGAAATATCACATCAAAGATGATGTCCAGATGTGAGGCGAATTTTCTTTAAGAAGTAAAACACACACATTCCTTCAGTGTAAACTCTTTTAGTTATAGATAGATCATTATGAAAAATTTGCTTAAATATCTAATTGACAATTTATCGGTTTTGGTCCCACATGTATTTCCTAATTCCTACCATAGAAATGGATGACTTCTAAAATAATCTTGACTTTTTTTCTCAATTGTTATAAGGACTGAGTCCAACTTACAATGTAAAACAATGATTGAATGTGATTTTCTGTACCCATCAAGTACCCACTCTCCAGCTTGCTTTATATGAGCAACACAACATGTGAAATATTGATCTCAGATAACATTAAACTTATTTTCCAAACAGCCCTCTGCCAAACTTAGAAGAGAGTGCATCGTATTCTTTTCCACTGTCACCTTCAAAGGGAGCCATGAGACCTTGGGTCTGAATGTAGACAGAACGGAGAGCAATGTGTTCACTTTCCTGCTATCTTCATAATGGTTGCAACAGAGATGGTTATCACTGGGAAGGAATCCAACAAGCAAATGAGAGTAATCACAAGAGTGTAAACTAATCAAGAAGGACAAGAGGGTGAGCAATAAAACCCAAAGCTGTGGATGCTAGGGGTGGGGGCAGTCAATCACTCTTGGAATATGAGTTATCTTGAAAAGAACTGGATGGCAAAGACATCAGAAGGGAAAGCCTGAAGATGGCTAAGGTGTCATTAGATGTCTCAGGTCACATGTAGATACAATTGGTTGGAGAAATGATAGCAAAAAGGTGACAGTGAATTGAGAGAGAGAGAGAGAGAGAGAGAGAGAGAGAGAGAGAGAAAGACAGAGACAGAGACAGAGACAGAGACAGAGAGACAGAGAGAGAGACAGAGAGAGACAGAGAGAGAGATCTCAACACCAAATTTTCAGGATTTCACTGTCAGCAAACCTCTTACCACCTTTCTTTAGTTTAGTGGTTAAACTGAATATATTTTCCTCATCACTGAATAAATGATTTCATTTCAAAGACAATGGGTTTTAGAACTAAAATCAGTTGAGATCCTTGATTATCAAGATGACATGTTACCAAAAAAAAAAAAGAGAAAAGAAGAAGAGATTGTCTACCAGTGGTTTCACATAGCTAACCAAAGAAATGTGGAAGCTATGAGAGAATCAGTGATATCCAAGAGAAGTAGTAACAAATGCTTTTCAAGAAAGCCCAAGGAAATTCCGAGACCTTGATATACATGCTGTACAAGATCTGTTTCCTACACTGCCTATCTTACATTTGAGATTTCACTTCCTTTCCAAAGACTTTGCTTTTCAATGGTAACTGAGCTTTACAAATAGTCTAAGAAGATGAATAGACATTGTTCTAAGAAAGAAAAAGAAACCAATAGGCATATCTAAAAATTCAGATCAAAACTTCAATGAGGGCTACTATTCACAAAACAAAAGACAATGAACCCTGGCAGATTGTTGGTGGGATGAGTAAAGTTGCAACCGTTTTGAGAAATGGTGGAGGCTCCTGCAAAACTTGAGACTAGTATGATCACATGATCCAGTTATTCCATGTCTGGGTATTCATCAACACAAATTTTTAATATGGTCTAGGACAAATATTAGTGCTCTTGTATTCATTGCAACACCATCACAATAGTCTAGATAGAAACTGACTTAGGATTCCATTTGACAGATGAATAGATGACATGACATACACATATATGACATACATATATGATAGAATATTATCTAGCCTTTGGCAAAGAAGAAAGTTCTACAGTATCATAAAACACAGTTGAACTTTGAGAGCATGCTAAGTGAGAATAACCAGTCTGAGGTAATCACATCAAATCCATAGAATCAGAGTGCAGTGGTGATTGCAGGAGTGGAGGAATGAAAGAGTTTGTTGAGTTATTAATTACTACCCATAAAATTTTATTTAAATGAGATAAAGAAGCACTTGAGAACTGCTATTAAACATTGCATCTATAATCAATAGCAGTGCATTGTACATTTTGAAATTTATGAATGTATTAAAAGTTAAGAATTATTAAGAGAGTAGATCTTATTCTCCATGTCTCTATTGTGATAAAAATAAGAATTTACATGTGATTGTGATGGGAATGGGATTTGCACAAGCAGTAGCTGATATGTAAAAATCCATGCAGTTAAATCAAATGTACTCTACTGTAAGGTGATTTAAAATCATTACAAAACTAAGACCAGACCCACTGAGAATCTAGATGGAGCTCACCCCCCTCCTTCCAAGAAGCGGAGATAGATAACTTGAGGATAGTCAATGACTAATCATTTCCATTGCTTCTGTCCCCTGGCTGAGCAAAATGAAGCGAATCCACAGAATCGTTGGGAATTCATAATCAAATTAGCCTCTTCGCACTTGGAGAGCCTCCTGCATGATCTCCCACTTCTTCATTCCCCAAGCCTGAAGCCATGTCTCTGCTTAGATGAAGCACACACTTGGCCCACAGAGCATTCTGAAATGTGTTCTGTGTTTCAAAGGAAAAAAAAAATCACAGGCTATCACAGACAACCTTAAAGAACCACATCACATTCTAGGATAAACACGTTTCCATGTGCCTCTCATCAAACCAGCCCCTCATATTGAAAGTTGGTTTTAATTTTCTACTGTAATCTGGCCATGCTGGTGAGATTCTATATTGCTGGCTCTCTGAATCAGAGCAACTACATCATTGCTGCAGTTGGTTTGCATTATTAATGACCTTCCTGTTTATAAAAGCCTGTCACAACATATGTGTCCAGAGGAACCCAATAAAAAAAAAAAGCAGGAGAGAGGTAAGGACACTTTGGGGGAAGCTAACCAAATAAAATGACATGTAGAGTGATCAGTGATTTATTTTTCCTGACAGCATATACGCTTATGAGTTTTTATTTAAACACATATCACTCATTGGGACTCAGCTGGGGGCTTTTGATTGATTGTATCTATCCTCTCCTAAACTATTGTGAATATGGCATTTCTACTTTGGGGAGGGGATACGTTTAGTGGTTCTTATGACATGAAAGGTCCCATGATACCTCACTTTGTAAATCCCTAGGATTTTTAAGATTATCTGGGAATAACCTATTATCAATGGCATGTGTATATCTCTGTCTTTGTATTTCCCACACACTCACTGCCCCCCAGATATCAATGTGCCTTTCGAAAGGAATAGTATGATGATAAGTATTTGCTAAAGTGTTTTTTTTTTCAGCTGGTTCCAGGGACGCATGTCTATAATCCATGCTACTCAGGTAGCTAACATCTGGAGCATCTCAGTTAGAAGCTATTCCTGAGGGAAAAGCTCACTAAGCTCTATCTCCAACACAAACCAGCACAAACTGAGTTGGAGATATAGCTCAAGTGATAGAGCACCAGTGGTAGAGCAAGCAAGCCTAGCAAATGTGAGGTTCTGTTTAAACCCCAGTACTCCCCACATAATAAAGTGACTTTTGTCCTCGATCTCAGTGTTCTCTTACAATGAATTAACATTTGACAACACCTGGGTAATGTTGGCGCCCTGTTTTGTTCTTTCATCCTGATCATCACGATGATCTAACACGAATGGAGTCATTATTGATAGTCGAACACTGGCAAGGTACCAGGAAGATGGTACCCTTCTTCCAAGGCCTAATGTTAGATCTGGTCTCTCTATAAGCATGTCTGCTCAAAGGAAGCCTTTAGCTCACATAATTGGCTTACATCCACCACTTTCAGCACACTGTGTTTGCAAATATAAATCCTTGGATTTATCATAGAAGGGGCGTGTCCATGCCCTCACACCCACATCCCATGTACCTCTTGCTCCCACACAATGGTGCATAGTCTTCTGGCATTATACTGTATACCATAGAAGGTAGAGTTGTCAGTATTCAAGAGCAGAGCCAGACACTTTTGACTCCTGAGTCTGTATCTGTGTGTTACTCACACTGGGCATTGCTCTAAAGGGAGCCATGTGTACCTCATAACACTTTACAACTAAACTCATGAGCCATCAAAAACAATTTTCCCTCCTTTGGTCATATTTGATATTGAACACAACAAGAATGTGTTTTCAGTCTTAAGCAATACTCTGCCACTTCTAACCTCCCTGGCTTTGCTCATGTGGCTTCCTCAGCCTATACCATTCCTCAATGTATAGATATATGCTTGCTTGCTCCTTAGTTACCCTTTAAGACAAAGACTACCAATCACTCTATGGACATTTTGCTGCAGATTGGGGTCAGTACCTTTCCTATGGTCTCTCCCAAGACTTGTTCACTTTTCCTGAGTGCAATTTTTTTTTAATTTTCTTTCTGAAGAAATTTTTTTTCTTTCTTTCTCAGAAGAATGTTGGACACATAAGGGATATGAACATTCATTTGCTTTCTAAGTCAAGTTGTCACAGAATCAAATATATCCTGCATTTCAAATCTCTATATGTTCTAACATAAAAGCAAAGGTAAAGAAAGTGTATTACTACAATGATCAGAATCACTTTAGAAAAATGGGTAAAACTGCCTCTCAAAGCATAGTGAAGAACATATCCAACTAGTTCAGAAGTAAAAGAAATCTACATTACACATTCATGCATTTTTAGAGGCAGTTCAAATGTTTTACTGAACAAATTAAGAGGTATAGAGATTATCTGATTTATTCAAAATTGCTTCCGGTGATTTACATGTACAGAAAGCCCTTCGCCAAATGACCAAATGTGGACAAGCGGGAGGATTTTGTTTCCTGCTAGAACATATTCCACTCTTGCACACAAACTCAACTATGGGTGAAAATGTCACCGATACAGGACACTGAGGAAAGGATCAGAAATTGTTCAAATATTAGGACATACCTGAAAAGTCTAATGATAGCAAGCCTGAAAAGAAAAAATGGCAATGTTTCAATGCATGTTGTGCTGAAATGCACATAATGTTAGTAATTTGGAGAATTGTACATGGGAGGATCATTTTTCTAGCAGGGGGAAAACCCTGCTACTTATCTATATTTCTTTTTATTTTAATGAACATACATTAACCATAAAGGGAAAGATTTCATTATGGCATTTCCATGAATGCATACAAAGTATTCCAATCCACCTCTCCCTTTCTATCAACTCTATCTTCCCCTCTTTCCCCTCCCAGTATAATTTCAATGGTTTGATTTCAATCTATTTCAAACGTATTCCTCTTCTCACCCTGCTTAGCCCAACCTGCTCTACATATCTTCTGTGGATTTTCTATAAAGGTAACAAGTGATCATTTGATCTCGTCAGATGAATAACTTAAAAGAAAAAGATCACAGGGTCTGTCTGTTCATTCTATTAATTATTAATTCATAAGACACCTAGTAGCTGACAAGGCATCAGCTGAACAACTAACCTCACAGAAGGAGTCTCTACTTATGTTAGGCTACCATGACAACACATTGTCAAGAAGTTGCCTTAAAAGAAGATAATATGACTTTCAGAGAGCTGTCTTCTTGCTGAGTCTTCACATGGGGAAAGGGGCAGGGAAAGGAGAGCAGAGCTTTTTGGTATCTCCTTTTTAGAGACACTAGTTTCATGATGAAAGTTCCTTCATCATGATCTCATCTAACCCTTAATACCTTCCAAAAGTTCCACCCCTCCTCCTAATCTATGCCATTGATGGTGAAGCTTCA
This sequence comes from Dipodomys merriami, assembly GCF_024711535.1. Classification (NCBI taxonomy): domain Eukaryota; kingdom Metazoa; phylum Chordata; class Mammalia; order Rodentia; family Heteromyidae; genus Dipodomys; species Dipodomys merriami. The sequence continues at coordinate 7,144,521 of NW_027205826.1, read as the reverse complement.
ATGTCTTTATATGGGGTGACACAAACATTCCATCCATAATATCTGTCAACAAGGCCACCCAATTACAGCCACATTATTGGACAAGAAGACCTGCCACGCACTCTGGTTTTTGATGCTGTCAAAGAAGGAACTATCTGTTGGAATCAACATGAAACAAAAAAAATAGGTAACTGTACAAGATGAGGCAGCCTGTTGTAAAGAATTCCAGAAACTTGATAGAACATTTCAGCCCTGTTCTGAACTGTTTCTGTCATCACACTAGTTAGGAATTATTCTAGTCAGCTTTTCTTTACTGTGACAAAATACCCAAGGGACATTTATTTGGGCTTATGGATGGATTCAAAGGTGTCAGGCCATGGTCACTTGGCTACTTTGCTTCAGTGGCTGACCAGGGAGCAGAGAAAGAAAAAAGGGAAAGAGACACTGCCTCTTCCAATGACTAATCCCATCAACCAGCCTTCTCTACTGCCCTCCCTGACCCCCTGACCCCCCAACCCCCCGCTCCTCCCCACCTCCCCGCTCCTAGCAGATCATTCAGCTATGAACTCATCAATAGTGATCTGTGGATAAAATCAGAACCCTCAAAATCCAATCACTTTCTCCATAGCTTCAGTATCTTGGGTTCATGCCTTCATGCACAGGAGGCTTTGAGAATATTTTATATCCAAACCATAACAAGAATTATCAATAAATTTTTAGGGACTAGGAACAGAAGACTCTGTTTGGAGAGCCAATTTTAATACCATAATATTTTTGAGAAAGTTCAGATTATATCTCAAATATAACTTGGGTGTGAAATTGTATATAGTTCCCGTTACAGGTTACGTAGTGAAGTTTTATATGAACGTTTTTCTATAAAATTTTTTTTATTTTTATGTAAAGTCCTGAGTTACAATGCCGCTCGAAGATTTCTTACGCATGAATAGTTACACAAGACAAAACTTCCTAGTACACTAAGCAATCTGGAACCCAGACTGAACAAAACAAACAGACACCATCCCAATGATTTTTTTTAGCCCAAACATTTCAAAGTGTGATAATTGTTACCCAAAATAATAAAACTTATACTCATGAATAAGGAGAGAAAAATGCTAGAAATTCTAATGGAAAAAAATAATAATTCCAACAGCAATACTGATGATTCAGATGAGAAAAAAGCACTGTCCAAGTGACAGGAATTCTCCCATGCAACCAAAGTTGCTATATGTAGGCAGAATACTACAACACCAAATATTCTCAGGTCACAGCAGCATCCATGTTTCTAGATCTTTTGTTTAACTCTTGTCTAGGCCAAAAGAAATGTATAACCATTTTATATACTGGATATAAAGTTCAAATAACTTACATATAATAACCTATTAGTATATGCAATGTAAGAATATAACAAAATAATAAATAGTTCCAAAGGCTACAAGTACAAAGTCAAAGTGTCATCTGGATTGATTGGTTTCTTTTGAAGTCTCTCTCCTTGGCTTGTGCATGGCCATCTTCTCTCTATCTGTATATGCTCTTCCCTCTGAGTGCATATTGATCTTTATAAGGACACTGGTCATATTGGATTAAGACCTATCCTGATGACCTTCCTCTAACAAAATTGCTTCTGTAAAGGCCCAACTTCTGAACACTTTCTTTGGTATAAGACATTAAGACAGCAACTTGCAGGGGTAGTGAGACATCTTTTCTCCGTACTTCTCAGCTTATTCAATTTAGATTTCATTTCAATCACTGCTTTCCATAAACAGAATCCAACACTTGCTTGTAATTTTCACTGAAGACTTACCAGGGAAAACCCAAATTTTTTTAAGTTAGCTATTTCTTTAGTCCATATTTGTGCTCTTAGAGCTATAGTGATCCAGAAAAACGTCAGCATGACATGCTATTTCTTCTTGAATTAATGACCATATAACTCATATGTATATTTAACATCGAAAGCAAATCTTATATTCTAATTTTCAATGGAAAATCTACTTTTTGTTTTATTAGCTAGGAGAAGAGTTCTGGAAAAAAATCTATTTTTATAAAGACACAATAGCTAGAGCCACACAAGAAATATTAATGCTATTTGCTATTTAAGCACTCATTCAAGGATTCAAGGAGACATTTGCAGGAAAAAAAAATTTTTTTCGGTCGTGGGGCCTGAACTCTGGGGCGGGGCACTGTCCATCAGCTCTTCAGCTCAAGGCTAGTGCTCTACCACTTGAGCCACAGCGCCACTTCCAGCTTTTTATGCTTATGTGGTGCTGAGGAATCGAACCAAGGGCCTCATGCATGCAAGGCAAACACTCTACCACTGAGCCACCTTCCCAGCCCCTTGCAGAAATTTTCAAGGCAAAAATACTGAAATCAAAGTAATTTAAACACATATGCTTATAACCATAGCAACAATGGAGATGTTATAAGCTAAGTTTTTCCCTCAAATAATATTTGTTAAACGCCATCCCTGAATCACAATTTGTGTTAGCTTCTATCTATGTTTATATCAAACAGCGGAAATAGTAATCACCTTGGTGGCATTTTCTGATGCTACTACTCTACTTCCCAAGAACTTCATGCTGCCAGCAAGTAAATTGAGTTCTTAAAAACACCAAGGCATGCAGTCATTAAGTGAGCCAATTTTGACTCAGAACTACATTGCTGCTTCACGCCTTCACTTATAATCTGAGTGGGTCATTTCTGCATTTGCTTATTTCTGATCTGTTTCTGGACACTAAAAATCTGTAATCTCTATAAGAAAACATTCTTGTCTTTTGAACCTTTTAAGTCCCTGAGCTGTCATTACCTAAGGGTTTCTTGATGGGATGGATAAATGAATAAAGTAATACATTCTGCTCTTAAGAATTTATCATAAGATAATCGAACTCCACATACAAGGAGGCCTCTCTTCATACTATCCAAATGGAAAAGAGTAGGAAAAAATCTGAGTGACCAGGAGATTGACTAAGTTATATTTTTCCATGTAACAGAATAACAAATGAAATAATTTTAAAAATAAACAAGATTCATATTTGTTGACCTGGAAAAAGTGTCAACTAGATACTCTTGGGTGAAAAAAAAAGTTATGTAACCAAAAAAACAACTCAAAGAGTGTATCCTTTTGCCCAAAGTTAATCATATGTAATATTTTATAAAAACCTGACTTAGATATATGCATTTAGAGCTGGAATATAGAATTATGTCTGGAAGCATAAACCATGGTTATCTCTAAGAACTCTGGTTATGATTTTTACTTTCTTCCTATACTATTCTGAGTCATTTCAAATTTTTATATGAGGATGTATTATGTTCATAATCAGAAAAATAAAAATGGAAATTTCTACTGCCAGCCTGACTCATCAGACAGGCAATCCTAAGATTTTTTTTTTTTTTTTAGTATTTTTGAGATGGGGAAGGAGCAATATTTCTGTTTATTTATTCTGATGTACTATTTGAATTTCCATTTATTTTTGCCTCTCTTTTTGCTTCTCCTTGTTAATGGAAATGTGGAAACACAGCACTGCAAACAAATATATAAGTAAATCCAAAAATATTATTAAGTTAAGCTTTTCAAAGTGTCTTGGAATATAGCATGAGCATGTTCGCATTTTTATTACTGATTATAATGTTCAACAGCCTGTGACACAACAATTCAGACTTTTTGGCAGGAAGATCCCAGTTTCCATTTCTTTTGAGTACAAGATGTAGGGTGTGGAAAACTTTCTACTTCCTTGGAAACTCTTCTGAAAACGGGTTTTCACTCAATTCAGCCCCTAAGTGTTTAAGAGGTGACTGAATTTCTGAAAGTGGTCTGACTGTTTTAAGGATCTTGGCAACCACTGTAATTTTCACACTATGTGAAAGGGGAAAAAATCCATATTATTAAAAATTTGCCCTAGATCTCTTTCCCATTTCCTTTTTTTTTTTCATAAGGAAGCCAAACTATCAGAATAATTTTTCTTTGGAAACAATCAGTAGTGAATTATTTATTTACGTAAGCACATCTCTGAATAGTAATGATACCATTACTATCGTTATAATTCAGGGGTCAGCCCTCATAAAAATAGATGCAGTTGTTTCTTCTCTTTTAAACCACTATATTGCCGGATAACATTCTTATTTCTATCCATACTTACTTCTATCCAACTTGATCCTGAATATGGATCAAGAAAATGTCTCAATCCCACACAAATTTTGTGGAAGAAATAAAAAATGCCACACCATTAATTAATTCCTTAGCTGAGAAAAAAAATAGAATCTATTAACTCAGAGAGATCAGCATCTCTCTGCTCCTGTCAGTCAGCAGAAGATTTGGTGTCTTAGCCCATTTTGAGATGCTGTCACCAAATGCCATTAGTCAAGTAGTTTACAAAATAAAAAATTGGGGGCAGTTGTGGGGCCTGAACTCAGGGCCTGGGCACTGTCCCTGAGCTCTTTTGCTCAAAGCTAGTGTTCTAGCACGTTGAGCCACAGCTCCACTTCTCTAGTTTTTGAGTGGTTAATTGGAGTTAAGACTGTCATGGAGACTTTTCTGCCTGGGCTGGCTTTGAATGGAAACCTTCAGATCTCAGTCTCCTGAAAAATAATTATCTTTGTTTCTCACTGAAGGTAGGTTGTCCAAGAACAAGGCAGATTTAGTGTCTGGTAAAGTACTCTTTGGGGATGAGGAGGTGTGGGGAGAGGCATCAGGAGGCTCAAAGGGTGTGGTCTTCACATGGTAGAATGGGCAAAAGGGCTTTCTCGGGCTATTCATAAATAGCAGGACTATTCCTGTGGCCTAGGACTCTGCCTTCACACCCAGATCAGCTCCCACAGGTCTCATCTCCTCATTGTGATCTTGGGGGTTAAGATTTTGACAAATGAACCTGGAGTGGGGGGAATAGAGGATAGAAGCAGGAAGACCCTAGAAGTTGGTTCCCTAAGACAGAATCCTTAACCTAGATAGCTTTTATGTCTGATCTGGATGTAGCCATTTGTTTTTATGAGGTAACAAGTTCGTGTTCCAACTTCACAGCAAGTTCTCTTTCATTCTCTGCTAATGGAATTCAAGAGGAAAACCAGCCATGAACTTTGAAGGCTACCATCTCTGTTTCCAGAGCTGACTTTTCTCACTGGCAGGGACAGAGAGAGGAAAGGGGGAGAGGAGACTAAATTGAATGATAGGAATTAAACCACTTGCTCTGATCCCACTGTGGGGATCCAGTGTGGCTACCGTGAAAGCCCCAATTCCTTAAAAATCCAGTATGTCACTAATTCCTGTGACTCCTAGTAATTTCCTAGTAATCACTTGATACTACTAAACCCTCGGCTCTGTTTCTCATTTCATTCATGAACTTGAGGCCCAAAGGGATGAGCATCTTCTTGCAATAAGCATCAATTACATCACATTCCTATGACCTTGACCTTTTTGGTGTTCTCTATGTTGATTGGTATCTATCACCCACTATCCTTCAATACTGATAGTAAAAATTAAAACTTAAGAGCCACAGTCGTCCCCTTACCCCTTTCCTCCCATTTTTCAGACCATCTACAAGTCCTGTAAATTCCCACCTCAGCAATATGTCTGGAACCTAATCTGCCTTTCTAAGCTTAAGTGTCATCATCACAATCAGTTGTCGCTACCTCTCATCAGAACCAGGAGTTGGCAAGCTGGAGATGATCAGTTAAATCTAGCCCACCCTGTGACTTTGTAAAGCAAGTGGTATTGGATTTTGTGTGGCCATTTTCACACTTCAGAGTTGAGTAGATACAGAATGGAGTGTAGGACAGTGAGTAGAAAAGAATGGATAGTACATAAAGCAAATATAACATTTCATCCCCAATTAAGATTACAAGATTATATACGTGTGTGTGTGTGTGTGTGTGTGTGTGTGTGTGTGTGTGTGTGTGTGCTGAATAATACACACTCTAATCTCAGCACTCAAGAGGCTGAATCAGGAACATGGTGAGTTTGAGGCCAGTCTGGGCTACATGGAGAGACCCAGTCTTATAAGTACCAAAAAAAAAAAAATCACCTGCATAAATCTTTCTATGGCTTTTCTGTGACACAAATTCACAGTATTTTCTGCAATAATTGAATCACATAATTGATTACATTATTTCTGATTTCTGTTACTATCATGAAATATCCAAAATTGGGAGCTTCATCAAGTAATGAGATTTAGTTAGCTCATAGCTCTGGAGGTCCCAAGGTGGTATATACTCACCACTAGTGAGAACCTCATAGCAGATAATGGTGGGTTTGTAAGAATAGGATGCCAGAGACTTTTTTTAGCCAGTCTTGGGGCTTAAACTCAGGGCCTGGGAGTTGTCCCTGAGCTTTTGTGCTGAAGGCTACCACGTGGGCCACAACTTCACTTCAGAACCTTTTGGTGGTTCATTGGAGATAAGTGTTTCATGGAATCTTAAAGCTTAAGTTGGCTTTCCCATGATCCTCAGACCTCAGCCTCCTGAGTAGCTAATATAACAAGCATAAGCCACCAATGCCCATCAGGACTATTCATTAACCACTCACTTGCACAAGAACTCAGGGTTCCATAAGAGCTACCTTAATCCTTCCCACTGCACCATACCTTTTACAAGTCTCAGCCTCTTAACATCACCAAAATGGGGACCAAATAAGGATCTTTAGTCTTTCCATCACTGAAAATATTTATTATTTCTTCATACTGAACACACTAAACCTGTATCCAAGCTATGGCATACATAGTTTCATCTAACTGCTTTCTCCTTGCTTTCTTCCTTGATCCCTCTCTCCCTCCTTTTATTCTTTACCTCTTCCTTTATTTTCCTTTAATTCTCTCTTTTTTATTTTGAGCTTGGGTCTTAGTATGGTGCTCAGGCTGGGCTCAAGTGATCGCCCTGCCTCAATCTCTTGAGTAGATCGGACTATAGGCATGAACGATCATGCCCAGCCTTTTCCTTGTATAAGTTTTTATATTCATATTATATTTATTACAGTTATTTATTTATTACATTTATTATTCACTTATATTATATTTGACATTGTAAAGGTAGCTCTGTAAGATCTTAGATACTTTATTGGCAGATAGTAATTGTATACATTCTTAAGATATAATGTGACTATTTGATATATGTAAACAATATTTAAATATCCTTTCTATCCCCTTTAATATTCATTAGTTCCCATTGGAAAGTTTCAAATTTCTCCCTTCTTTTTTTGCCAAGTTCATAACCAGCTGTGATCTATAGACATCCTCCTGTGTTGTAGAACATTACAATTTATTCCTCTTATGTAAATTCTGGAATGCAATATCTATTATCCTTCTAGGATGTCTTCATCCTCCTTTGCTTCCTAACCTCTTATGACTCTTGTGACAATTGTCCTTCTCTTGGCCTCTGAGAGAAGACTTCCTGCTATGTAGTTAACTATGAATCATCACTCACAGACCTGTCAGATAATACTCTTAAAATCACCAATCATACAACACCACTTCCCAGATTTCAGAAAAGAAAGACACACTTTTCTTTATTTGGCATTCAGGGTTTTGCAAGGATCCAATTACGGTGTTAGTTGTTAACGAAGCTACTTAGAAGCTACTAGAAGATTCTGTCTTTCATACCTTCTGACTTTGCTTATCACCTTGTCCACTTGATCACTACCTACCCAGGTCTGACACATTCCTGGCCTCCAAGCTCAATTCTGCCTCTTCTCTGGAGATCTCCTGAATCCTTGGATCTCTGAGGCTTCCACATTATGGCATGCATTCCTGTTTCATTAATCACACGCAATTATAAAGCCCACACTACATTCCACAGATGTTCATAACCTGCTAAAAGACAAAGGCCAAATCCTCTTTGGCTGTGATTTCCTTCATAGAATTCAGCAAACAAAGCAGAACCTCCAGAAAAAAAATATTGTTAAAATCAAATAGAATGGAAAAAAAATACTTCCCTATTAATTTGCCCACTTATCTCCAGTGTTCCAATCTCTCTCATTTATTTTTCTCTTTTCTATAATCTGTGGTCTTGTGTGCCATATGTGAACTCATCTTCAGCAGGCTCATGCATTATTCATATTCTAAATCTTTTCTCTAGAATGACTCATTTGGGCCATAGAATGTTTGGAAGTTTTCATCCCCCCTCCCCAGCTTACTCATTGTTTTAACTACAAGTGTTGGAGAGTTACTAACAGCAGGAGGGTTTGTAGTAGTAATATTTTATGAACAGAATAGGCCATAGTCTAAGGCATCTTAGTAAAAACTATATTTGTAAAAGAAACTAACAACTATCCTCACCTGACAGTTATTGATTTAAAAACCCATGATAACAGTCATTTTAGCAATGAGACCTTCTTGCCATTATGACAAATACTTGAGACAAATGGGACAGGCTTGGTGACACATGCCTGTAGTTCCAACAACTCTCGAGGCAAGGATAGGAGGATTTGGGTTTGAGGCCAGCCTGAGCAAAAGAGCTATTAAGATATTAATCTCAGAAAACAAGCTAGGCATTTTAGTACACACCTGCAATGTCCAGCTATGCAGGAGGTAACAGCAGAAATATTGCAATCCAAAGGCTACCCTGGGGCAAAGGCAAGACTTTATTTGAAAAATAAAGAGTTGTGGGAATGACTCTTAAATTCAAACTCTAGTAACCTCCTTCTGCCCTTAAAACAAAAATCCTGAGGTAAACAATTTAAAAAGGAAATAGAAATCTGGTTTATGGTTTCTGAGTTCTGGGTTCTCAATTGATTTGTGTGTGTGTGTGTGTGTGTGTGTGTGTGTGTGTGTGTGTGTGTGTGTGTGTGCGTGTGGCAGAGAGTTAGTTGGCCTATATCCAGCAACCTCCCATTGCATTTACAAATCTATCATTGGCTTTTCTGGTTTTAGAGAAATGCCATCTGCCATTTCCAGTGATCTACACTACACCTCAGCTGTGAGAGGACTCTCCATCCTTCCTGTCCCATTAGAAGTACAGATCTAGATAACAGTATCTGCCTTAGCAGCACTTAGCAAAACACACAGTGAATAGTTGGGCAATGGGAAACAAATGGGTTGAGTCAGTAAGATAATAACTATAAAAGTAGGAATAGTATCAAGGCAGCATAACCAATTAAGGTAACTCAGAGAGGAAACCAGTAAACTGTGAAATCTCCTTTTAGTGGACAGAAAGACTGAGAAAACTCTTCTAACACACATAAAGACTAATACCAGCCAGTTTCTGGTGGCTCATGTCTGTAGACCTACATACCCAGGAAGCTGAGACATGAGGATTTCAGTTCAAAGCCAGCCTGGGCAGAAAAGTCCAAGAAACCCTGTCACCAATTAACCAGCAAAAGTGCAGACTAGATACCTGGATCAAGTGATAAAGTACAGGCCAAACTACCAAGCATAAGAACCTTAGTTCAAGTCCTAGCAGATTCAAAAATATCAAGAAATATAGACAAATGAAGAGAAGTGGGAGGGAATGCAGTCAAGAACTCAACGTATATACTACAGAATAAAGAAGAGAGAAGGAAGAAGTGGGTAGGGGAGGGATGGGTGAGAATGTTGAAAGGGGTAACATGGTGCCGTGGATCAGGTGCACTGTATTCATAACCTGCTTTGTAAATGGAAACTCCTCTGTACAACTACTTAAAGATAATAGTAAATTTAAAAAGACAAATGCCGACATCTAGTACATACATGGGAAAACTCCAAAATGAGCTACAGGAAAGGTAAAAGAATATCAGAGGTTCTTAAACTCATTCATCTCAAGATATTTTACATTCTGAATTTTACAGAGGGTCCCAAAGAGATTTCGTTTATGTGAGTTAAAGTTATTGATAGCTATCAGATTAAAATGTAATACTAAGTAGTTGCAATACATGTGGTTACTTGTGTGTTTTCTGTTAACGAACCAATTCCATGGCAATAGTAGTAGAGGTAGCTTAGTTTTTATTTTGATTTGTTATTGCTATTATAAAGGTGATGTACAGAGGGGCTACAGTTACATAAGTCAAGTAAAGAGAACATTTCTTTTAGGACAATGTCGCTCCTTCCCTCGCTCCCTCCCAGTTTCCTCTCCCATTTTCAATGTAGTGTCTTGAGAGTACCAACTGCTCCTTTTGTTCACTCTTTGTCCATTTTTGTACCCCTTACCCACCCCAAAGACAGATAAATGAACAAAGAAGACACAAAGAAAAGAAAAGAAAACAACAATAGAGAGGGAAAACCTCTTGTTTCCATTTCCTGGAGCTCATTTAGGTAAATTTTTTTTTATGAACAATATCACGCACAAAGCACTTTAGCAAGAATAGGAATGCATTCATTTTGCTAATTCCTTTAATGTCTGGTAGAAAAGGAATGGCTGAATTCTCAAATCTGTTTCTGTCCAAATTTTTCCACTATGATAGATTATTTTTTAAGTGTGTTAAAAACTCTCTCCACAAGCTGATGTAAAATTGGAAAGAGACTTTCCCCCCCCCTGTACTAGGACTTGAACTCAGGGCTCTTGTTCTTGCTCAGTTTGCTTACTTACTCACAGCGGATGCTCTACCACTTAAGCCACATCTCAAGGCCCGTTTTTTAACTGATTCATTGTACAGAGATTCTCTTAGATTTGCTGCTCACAATGGCTTTGAACCCTGACGCTCTAGAAAACAGCCTCCTGAGGGGGTGACAAACATGATTACAGGCATGAGTCACCTCTGCCCACCTAAGAAATAACCTTTTCAGATGGTCATGGATCCTTAGCTTTGAACAAGAGGTTAGAATCGAGAAATTGGGTTTAGGATGCTACTCTAAAGAGTACTCAGTTTTGGTTTGCTTTATTTTTTATTATTAATGTTTTTTATTATGAAAATACTGTACAGAGGGGTTACAATTACATGAGCAAGGTAATGAGTACATTTCTTATCAAGCATTGTTGCCTCCTCCTTTGTTGTCAGTGAGATTGGAAACCAGAATGTAGAGAAATGACCTGAGCTAATTCTATTAGATCACTTTGGCTGCTGTTTAGAGAACCAACTAGAGCAGAAGTTAGGTCAGTTGAAAGATTTTCAGAACAATGTAGGCCAGGAAGATAATAGTAGTTCTCAGCACTTCCCAGATTTACCCTGTTACAGTCATTATGGGTTGTTTGTAAAGCATGAATTCCTGATGAATGAACTAGGCACATACATACCTTCCATCCCAGATCTCAAGGGGCTGAGGCAGGAGAATCACAATGTCAAGGCCAGTCTTGTAATGAGTCCCCAGAGAGCTTGAGCCACATAGCAGAATCTATTTCAAGAGAAAAATCAATTTAAGCTTTCCACATAATATACATATATGAAAATAACACATTGCATCTCATACATGTATATAGATATTTATCAATTTAAAATATAAATTTCAGAAGGAAAGAAGTCAGAGCATTGAAGTGGCATTTCGATTTAATAGGCTTAAGGGAAACCTCAGCAATCTATGCTTTTAGTAGTTTCTCTGATTCTTTTTCTTTTTTGGGGGGAAGGGGGGATTCATGCTCTTATTACTATTATTATTAGTATTATCATTATTGTGAAAATACCATACAGAGGGGTTACAATTACATGGGCAAGATAATGAGTACATTTCTTATCAAGCATTGTGGTCTCCTCTTTTGTTTCCCCTTCCCATCCCTTTCCATCTTCTCCCAGCTTCTGCCCCCTCTCCCCCCAGCCAAAGTTGTAAAGTTCGTTTTTCAACATAACGTCTTATACATCTCATTGTTACAATGGGTCCACCTGTATCCCTATTTAAACTATTTGTTTTTTCCTTTCCCCTCCACAACGTATACCAAATACAATGAAAACAGGAGTTATATCATGGGGGAAGGACATATAAAGCAACAAAGAAATCATCTTATAAATGTTTTAGAAACAATTGCATGAAAGAAAGAAAAACATTTGAATACTTATCTTGAGGTTCATTTCACCAAACATCAACTTGATCTTTTCTGCTTGTCTCAGACATATACTAGTTATTGCAAATAAGGGAAACCATGGGACCTATGTTTCTTTGGGCCTGGCTTACTTCACTTAATATAATTTTTTCCAAGTCTTTCCATTTCCTAACAAATGGGGCAATGTCATTCTTTCTGGAGGCATAGAATTCCATTGTGTATATATACCACATTTTCTTGATCCATTCATCTACTGAGGGGTATCTGGGTTGGCTCCATATCTTAGCTATGGTAAATAATGCTGCAATGAACATGGTTGTGCTAGTAGCTTTAGTATGGTCTTGTTTGTGATCATTTGGGTAAATGCCCAAAAATGGGATTGCTGGGATATAAGGGAGCTCTATGTGGAGTCTTTTGAGGAACCTCCATACTACTTTCCAAAGTGGTTGAACAAGTTTACACTCCCACCAACAATGCAGTAAGGTTCCCAATTTTGTGCTAGAACACTATTTTAAGGAAAGCATCAACCAGAGTCCTGTAGTTGCACAGTCAAAATGGCTGCAGATACAATCTAGTTTAACAGATACAATCTATTCAACATCAAACAACTATGGATTAATAGGCTAAGAACAGTAAAGAATAATTTGGCAAACCAGAAATTATTAGGTTTAGGGAGAAATGTGGGGAAAAATAGGATTAGAGGAATGTGGAGAGGTAAAAGAAGAGTGAATCTAACCAAGTCCTAATCTCAGAGAGGGAAATGAATTGGACAGAATGGTAGGAAAGTGATTTTTTAAAAAGAAAAAGAAAAAGAAAAAAATGGAAAAACAAAAATTTAAATTTAAAAAGCTGAACACTTAAAAATTATGTAAGTTTAAAGAAATGATATTGAGAGAAGAAAAGGATAGGATAAGAGGAGGGGAGGGATAAAAAGGAGTCATGAAAAAATAAGAAATAAAAATTCTTAAAATTAGTTACTTGAAAATATATAGGTATAAAGAGATAATACTGCTATTAAAGAAGTTAAGCCTAAGAAGTTGTGAATTGAGTAATAAATTTCTGGATTAAGTACATACACAATGGGGGATAAGGTCTAATAATTGACGACGGGTATATAACTGGGGATGAGCAGAACAGCAATTAAGTCACACAAAAAGAAAGAAAGAGAAAACAATGAAAAGAATTTTTAAAAAGACCAAAAGGTCAAAAGACTTTTTTTTAAAAAAGCATACACAAACATATACACCTAAAATAAAAATTATGAGAGAAAAAAAGATTAATAGAAAACAATTTTTTTTTTTTGTCAGTGGTGGAGCTTGAACTCTGGGCTTGAGCCCTGTCTCTGCACTCTTCAGCACAAGGCAAGAGCTCTACCACTTGAGCCATAGCACCACTTCCAGTTTTCTAGTGGTTTATTGGAGATAAGAGTCTCCCAGACTTTCCTGGCCGGGCTGGCTTTGAACCATGATCCTCAGATCTCAGCCTCCTGTGTAGCTAGGATTACAGGCATGAGCCACCAGTGCCCGGCTTAGAAAACAAATGTTTTTTAAAAATAAAAAAATTTTTAAAAGGTACAATGTTTTTTTTTGGGGGGGGGAGGGGAGGAATGGGAAGATCCTTTACCTCCCCTGTGTCTATAACCAGTCTCTTGGTGGAGTCTGTGGTCTGCTTGTGGTGTTTGGTTTTCCTGTGGCTTGATTGGTTACTAAGTCAGTTTGTTTGAGCAGGCAGAAAAATGCTCTGCCATTACCCAGGATTTTATGATCCTCCTCCCAGGCTAGTTCAGTGGGAGGGAGATCTGCTTTGAGTATCACAAAAGAGGGAGGTGGCTGTTTCTTCTAGTTTGGAGATGCTGTGATTAGACTAGGTTCTGGGTAGGGTTGAGGCCTTTCAGCAAACAGTAGCTTTTCCCTGAGGGGCTAGCTCCTGAGACACTCAGAGGTCCCAGCCTGGAACCATTCTTGGGTTTATGTTTACTGGATTTTAATTGTTTGTCTAGGCTGCTGTAAGGAGGGGCAGCCTCTGGCTCTGTTTACCCAGTGAAGAAAGTCACTCCTCCGGGGTCAGAGCTTTCTCTGCCTGGGTGGGGTGACTTTCCCCTGGGTGGAGCTGAGCCTGGCAGGTCAGGTCTGGTTCCTGTGATCTGCTAAATGACTCTTTTGTTTTTTTTCCAAGGCCTGAGTTGGAGCTAGCTGCTCAGCCGGGCCTTTGTCAGTATCAAAGATAGAGATCTCTGGTGGAGGGGGAGGGGCAGCCTTCCCTCCTCTGCTCCCTGAGAAGGAGTGAGGATGTCAGGGTTCTACTCACGCTGGATTGTTGGTTCCTGGGTCGTCTCTGCTGTGCGATCTGCAGGATGAAGATATCTGCTCCTTGTGGGTTCTTGCTGGTGTTGAGTAGAATCCGCTCACCCACTGCATCTGATGCCTTTGTCCCAGACTCTCTCTGTAGGTATGGCAGCTGCCGCCACAGCCGCAGCTACCAGCAAGTGCTCAGATCTGTCTCCTTGCCTGGATTTTCCACATCTAGCCAAACTCTGTACTGTGATGGCACACTTGGTGTGATTCTCTAGCCTAGGACTGTTCACTGGAACATTAAAACTGCTTTCTATGTGAGAGTTTGTTTAGCCTCCAGTTTCTCCTCTGCCATCTTCCTCCAAACTCCTCTGATTATTCTTCTTGCCAAGCAAATGTAGAAGCAGATTCAGAGAAAGTGGGGACAAAGGAATTGGGAGGAGATATCAGATTATGAGTGGGATAGGAGTGAGCTGGGTGTGATGGTTGCATACCTGTAATCTTAGTACTCAGGAAGCTGACGTAGAAAAATGTTGAGATCAAGGCTAGATTGGGCTACATAATAAGACACTGTGTCAGAAAAAAAAAAAGCCAGGCACATGTGGCTCATGCCTATAATTCTATATACTCAGGAGGTTGAGATCTGAGGATCTTGTTTCAAAGTCACCCCAGGCAGGAATGTCCATTAGAATCTTATCTCCAATTAATCATCAAAAAGTAAAAAGTGGAGCTGTGACTCAAGTGGTAGAGTAGCAGCCTTGAGCAAAAAGCTCATGAACAGTGCCCAGGCCCTGAGTTCAAGTCCCAGGACTGGTACACACATACAGGAAAGCAGAAAAGAAAAGGGAAAAGGAAAGAGAAGGAAGGAAGGAGGGAAGGAAGGAAGGAAGGAAGGAAGGAAGGAAGGAAGGAAGGAAGGGAGGGAGGGAGGGAGGGAGGGAGGGCGAAAGGGAGGGAGGGAAGGAAGGAAATCAAAGGAAAGGAAAGAAAGAGAAAGAGAGGAAATGAAAGAACAAAACCATGCTGGATATGTGAGAAGGAATAAAGCCAAAGATGAGCATCCAATAGCTACAACTTTAAGATCTAATGGACACAGACCAAGAACAGATAAGAAAAATATTGGGAAACCTCCAGCAAAGACAATGTCCAAAGATCTTATACAGGATTTGCTTGAACCCCATAGAATCCTCTAGATTCTACGTGCTGACTTCTGCCCTATGCTGTCTGTCACTCCCACTTTGCTCATGGGCCCAAGGACGAAGATGAAAGACTGGGGCTTCCTGCAGAGAATTGAAACCATGAATTCTATAATTTAACAATGACATGAATGCATTCATCTGAGCAAAGCAAAAATTATCAAGCTAAGAGCTATTTTATAGAAAATGATTTACCAGGTGTTTTATTTTTTACATATTGAAACTTTATCCAATGGTGAAAAGACACATGTTTAAACAAGATAATGTTCTTTTTTTTTTTTTTGCCAACTCAACTAGGTAAAGGGATTATCTTGATAAAACATTATTTCTGGCTATTTCTGAAGGTGCTTCCAGATAAGATTAGCATTTCAATCATCAGAATGAGTAAAAAAAGATTTCCTCTTAAAATGGGATGGGCCTTATCCCATCTAGAGAGAGCCAAAATAGAACAAGGGAAAAAACATAGGAAGAACAAAATGCTCTCTTGTGTAGTTATGTTCTCCTGCTCTCATATAAGAGAGTTCTAGACTTAGACTTTAAGATTTTCATTAGGTCCCATTCATTCTCAGGCCTTTGTTCATTTGTTGTGCCAGTCCAGGGGCACAGGGCCTGGAGTCTGTCCTTAATTTGTTTTTTCCTCAAGGCTTATAGTGCTCTGCCACTTTAGCCAATGCTCCACTTTCAGCTATATGGGACTGATTAATTGGAGATATGAGCCTCATGGCCTTTCCTGTCTCGGCTGGCTTCCACCTGCCACCCTCAGATTTCAGCCTTCTGAGCAGTTAGGGTTACAGGTATGAGACGCCAGTTCCTGGCTCTCAAGCCTTTGATCTTGGACTTAAAACCTATTGTCTTCCCTGGTTCTCAGGCTTTGATGATTCCTACTGAATCCACTCCTCACTTCACCTTCATCTCCTGATTAGGATACCGCTCAGCCTCCACAATCCTGTAAACTAATTCTGATGATAAACCTCCTCTTACATTCACACATAGCCAACCAGTTGTGTTCCTTAGGAGAACTATGACTGTGCAAACAATCCTTAGTACAAGTTGCTTCACACTTTACCTTTGGGTAACCTCCTTTATGTAACTAAAGTCTAATGGAGTAAACTAACAAAGTAGTTCAATAAATAGTTCTTTGTCCCATAAGAAATGTCTGACATTCTTCAAACTCAAAAGGAAAAAGAAAAATCTTAAATAGCAGATTTTATGAGATGATTACTGTTTTCCTAGCAAAGGAAAATAGACATATCCATAACAACTTTGGTGCCATCTCCCTTCCAGAGAGAAACTCCGTGTGTTCAGTTTTAGTTTCTGGTTGTTTTTGTTTGTTGTGCTAGACTTGGGACTTGATCTTGTAGGTTTTTAGCTAAAGATTAGCACTCTACCACTTGATCCACAGCTACACCTCTGGGTTTTGTTTTGAATTTTTTTTTGCTAGCTAATTAGAGATAAAAGGTTCACTGACTTTCTTGCCCAAGCTGGCTTCAAGCCACCATCCTTAGATCTCAGCCTCCTGAGTAGCTAGAATTACAGGTGTGAGGCACCGGCACCAAGCAGACTGCTTGTTTTGTGTCATTCTGTACAACAGTCAAAGGCTGACTTCCAACATGTAAGTTACACTTAATGGTATCTTTTGTACGTCAGATAATTTCCGTTTTCCTTAATCTATAGAAAATGGAGGGGGGAAAATGCTTCACCCAATTCATCAGAAGTCATAGACAAATTTCAGACAATTTTTGTTCTTCTTCAGAAGAAGCCAGTGTCAGAATTCAGTCAGAGAACCTTCTGGAAAGGCCTGGTAATACTTCATGAAAGGGCATTCAGATTTCTGTGTTGTTCTATACAGACATCCACATTTACTCTTTATCAGAGGAGAAGCTGAAGGCTGATGTACAACAAGTTAAACTTTAGAAGCAGTTGTTTTGTTCTATTTTGGCTTTTTCCCATTGACTTGACAATCGTTTCAGTTTTCAGGTGTACAAATGCTGTAAACTAGAACCTAGGTGAGATGAGATCCTGCCATTTATTAGTAGATCCCAGGAATCCAAATGAATTTTAAAATGCCCATTCTTCATCACCTGGACATTGACAGACACACAAGCAAAAGAGGAACAATCACATGGCCTACCCCCTAACCTTTAAACTCTTCAGTGGAAATGTCTTTCCTTTAGAAGTTACATGAGCTAATAAAATTTACATTCAGGGCCCATCAGCCCTATTTTCCAAGTGCATTTGTCCATTTTGCTGTTTTACTAATGTGTAGCTAAGCAAGTCTCCTGAGCATTGAGAAGCAAAGGGGAAATGAGATGCATTTGTGACCTTTGTGCAGCATACTTGCTGGTGGAAAAAGCAACAAGTACACCCGAAGGAATGATGGAATTGCAAATGGCAATAGGAGATAGGACAAAATAAACCAGGATCCTACAACAGAAAAAGACACTAGTGAAAAACTGTTGACATTTGCACAAAGCCTTCAGCTTAGCTAATAATATTGCAACTGTTGATCTTCGTCCATGATTACTGTACTGGTTCCACAGGAGGTTAATGTGAGGATAAGGGACATAAAGGAACTTTTTGTGCCCTTCCTACAACTTTTTCCAAGTACAAAATTAACCCAAACTTTAAAAAAAAGGGAAGCAAAGACAAACAGAGCAGCAGAAGAAGAAATAAAAGGAGCTTTTGGTGGGCCTAAACGAGAAATTTTAAACAGGATATAGGCAGAGAGTACTTCTTTGAGGTGGCATTTGAATAGGCTCTATACACAAAAATGAGGACGAAAAGTATTCCAGTGAAAGTCCAAGGGCAAAGGCCATGGGGTAGGAATAAGCTCTTCAGACTTAAGTGAAAGAAATAAGCCTTTGTGGTTGGAGGAAGTCTCTGCCCAAATCATATTCAAAAATCCCATCTGGATGTGTTATTTTGAACCAAATCAGATACTTGCTACTGGAAGCCATTACGAGTTTGTAAGGAAGAGAATACTGTAATAGGATTTTTGCCTACTTAAATAAGATGGAGACCAGGAGACCAGCAAAGACCAGGAGATAACACTCTCCCTGTTTGCCCCTGTCTTCAATGAGGAACAAGGTGACACATTGTAACTGTCTTCAGAGCATGGTCTGAAATGTAGATTTGGTTGATGTTAACTATGACAGGATATGTTAAAGGCCAGCGATGCATTGATTTGGATGTCAACACTGTATTTCTTTCTCTTTTTTTGTCCTGCAGTTAATTATTATTAACTATATAATTGAATTACATGATAATTGAATTACATAGTTTGAAACACTTTCCCACACTAGAAAACTTGTGATCGTTCTCAAATTGGCTTTTCAGCTGGGCTTTCTTAGTCTCAGATCACTTCTTTCTTCTTTCTTAAACCAAGAATTGATGCTTCTTTGTATGTGCATAATAAACCTATCCCCACCAAGCAATAGCACATAACACAGAGTTGGGGTACTGATGAGATCAGAACCGTGCAAAAGTAACTAATATACCCCCAGAATGATTACCAATTATGGCGCTATTATATTCCTGTGTACTTAGAATGTTCTTCGTCAAGTATTAGTAAAGATAAATTTAACATTAGAAAAGGTGAGATGTTATGTGTCAATGTTCACTTACTTGTATTTTCTCTAATGAAAAGTACAAATTCCAAACAGAAGAGCTTCCGTGATGTCAAATTGGCCCAATAAAGCCAATGAAAGCAATCTACCACCCCCTTCCATCTCTCAAAAAAATATTTACTGTCGTAGCCCTACAAATTGGAATATTTACTCATAAATATAATAAATAAAAGTAGGGATTTGATCCACTTATGCAACGTATTTGTAGATGTGATCAAGTCTGACTCCCTTGAGATCGTGATACAAATCTGCCACTCACTGAATGACAGCTTTCCATTCCTTACCATAAGCATCATTTTCAACATCGCCTTCCTCCCTCTCTTTCCTTCTCCTGATGCTAGCTTTCAGGCCAAGAAATAGAAAAGGAAATTAGTATCTAATAATGTCAATAATCTCAGGAGTCTATTTGCATGGAGGAATACATGTGAGAGCTTTTGTCTGTGGGCTATACAAAGGAAAAATGCAAATGGCACAGCATGACAAGGGATCTATTTTCAGCAAGACTATTTTTTCCTCTCTCATGAGGAATGCAAAGCAGACTATGGGGTCTATTTGAAACGTGAGGGATGAACATTTGCGAAAAAGCCACCTACCACCATACACCTTCATTTCTTTTCCACAACTCACCACAAAGGAGGTTCTGGGAGAAGATGGAGAGTGCCAGGTTGGTGCTGTCCAGACAAAATTTCAAAAGCAAGACAGCACACCACTCTGGTGATGTGGTACTGCTGATTGGTAAGAGAGCCCAGCATCCACACCTACTCTGGTGTTGGAAGCTCCCTGTGGCTGGCTCTGAATGCTGCCTCTTCCTTCAGCCTTTGTGTTTCTAGTGGAGCTAATTCCAGTGCTTCATTCCAAGAATGAGTTGCATGGCCAGGTTGAAGTAATCAATGCCCTGAATCCCCCTGGGCTGTGGGGAGAGCTGTTAGCACCTGGTGTAAATTAGAACCATCAGGATCATGGCGATTCAGTTGGGAGATTTCTATTTGATCTGTTCGGAAAAAAAAAAAAAAGACTTTCCCTTCATAAGCTTCATCGCTGCTGAACTGCAGAAATTATCTAGAAAAACCAGAAGCAAGAAATGAGTCCTACTGGCATCATTTGGTGGGGGAGATGGAGGAGTGAGGGTTTTCACCTTCAATATGAATAGTTCCTTTTGGCACAGGAGAAGAGAAGAGGAAAGGGGAGGGGAGGGGTTGGGAGAGAAGGAGAAAAGAGGAGAAGGGGAGGGAAGGGATGGGGAGAACAGGGGAAGGGAGTGGAGAGGAGAGGAAGAAAGAAGAGGTGATGGGAGGGAAGGGGTGGGGATAAGAGGGGAGGAGAGAGGATAAGAGGGGAGGATAGAATGAGGGAGGGGAGGAGAGGAGGGGAGAGAAAAGAGGAGGGGAGAAGGGAGGGGAGGGAAGAAGAGGGGAGAGGAGTGGGGGGATACATGCCTGGCCAGTCTATCTATTCCAGCCATCCCTGCCCAAATTCCAGACAGATGAGGAAGAAGGCCTCTTGGACATTCCTCTTCAACAGATGCATTATGGAGAACTAAGGAAGCAATCAGCATCCCACCAAAAAAAAAAGCCCCCAGTCTATTCAGCTCCATAACCCTAGCTATTAAAGCCATATTTCTGCAGCTACTGTGGTTATGGAGCATAGGTGTGTCCTGGGCAATATAGTGAGTACAAGTGTTAATCTTCAATGAGTACTTTTAAAATGGATAGGTTCATGGTGATCTAAAATCCCTATCAGGAAACAAGAGATTTCCTGTTTTACAGATGCAAAATGAAAAGTGGAATTCTATGCTTCCATCAGAAAAAAAATGACATTGCCTCATTCATAAGGAAATGGAAAGGCTTGGAAAAATTATACTATGCAAAGTAAGCCAGACCAAAAGAGACACAGGCTGCATGGTTTCCCTCATATGGAATAACTAGAACATGCCTAGAAATCTACAAGTAAACCCAATGGATATCAAAAGACAAATAATTACACCTGGCCATGATTAATTAAACAGCAATCTAAACATTCACACAGTGAGGACAAAGGAGGATATTCTTAGGAGAGGATCACAAGGGCTCAATTCTATGTACATAAGATCATATGAAATGGTGCTTATGGAAATGAACTCCAAGAAATTGAAGTAAGAGGGTTTTTTATTATACTGTTTGCAGTTGTTTATTTTCTTTTGTTCTTTTCTTCTTTCCTTTTTTCTTTGGTTTATTCCCTTCCATCGCTGTTTTTGATTTCTGTACTCTTTGTCTACATATGTTTATCTGATTTGGGTAGTCGAAGGGGAAGCACAGAAATGGGGGGACAAAGCATGAACCAATTCCATAGTGAAACCCACTAGACACTATGTTGGAAATGAGCTATGCAACTTTGGGAGGAGGGAAGCCTGGAGGGGAAAAACTAGGAGAGTATGAGGAAGGAGCTAACACCGGTCAAAAGGAAATGTACTCATTACCTGACTCATGTAAATGTAACCCCTCTGCATATCACCTTTACAATAACATTTTAAAAAAATATTGGGCTCCATAAATTGTCATACTGTGCTTTTTTAAAAAAAGAGGTAAGTAATTGATATTCCATAGAACATGGGAAGGAATAAATAAATGGAAACAATACCTGTTAAGCCTAGGATCTGAGGCCTAGCCAAGAAATACTAAAAACAATTATAATCATGCAATCAACAACTGATCATTTAAGGAACAAAAGCCTCCCACCATCTGTGTTAGTTAATTTGGCCAACTTAACACATCTGAGATTTAATCATTGTGCCAGCACACCCTGTGTTTCTGATTTTCTAAACTTATACTACCTTTGACCTTTATGATTAAAATCTAATTAAGAACGTGGTTATTTTTAAAAAGTAGAGATGGTGTAATTGTCTCATCTCTTAAAGTTATGACTAATTGTTAACCTTCGTAACTTGCTGATTCACTGCCATGCCTTTTATTTCAACCTTTTTTTCAAAGCGACATCCAAAAATTCAGATTGCAAAACAAACTCTACCGGGAAAAAATAAATAAAATGCGATTCACTTTCATTGTAAGATCAAAGAGATTTGAGAGATTTTTACAGATGTGTAAATCTGAACTTCTAGAACTGTGAGCTATCTGAAACTTCCAATTATTCAATGTTTCTATTTAAGTCACAATTGATTTGATATGCCCCTGAAATCAGTTCTCTGGCTGCTACATACCTATCCCAATTCTATGTAGCATGAATGAAAATAAAAGAATTGTAAACTATGGCCAGTGTCAAGAAGCTTGTTGTTGCCGGGTGCTGGTGGCTCACGCCTGTAATCCTAGCTACTCAGGAGGCTGAGATCTGAGGATCGCGGTTCAAAGCCAGCCCGGGCAGGAGAGACCGTGAGACTCCTATCTCCAATAAACCACCAGAAAACCGGAAGTGGCGCTGTAGCTCAAGTGGTAGAGCGCTCGCCTTGAGCTGAAGAGCTGAGGGACAGTGCCCAGGCCCAGAGTTCAAGCCCCACAACCAACAAAAAAAAAAAAAAAAAAAAAAAAAAGAAGCTTGTTGTTTAATTGGTAGAAAATAATACTGTGAGCTCAAATACAATGACAGTATGAAAGAGAGCCACCACTTCCTGGTGGCTTCTGTGGTTTTCCATCTTTTAGAGATGGAAGAAGAAAACCACAAATGCAGATAACTGTCTTTTTAACAGCTTAATTGAATTGTTTAATCTGTCTATTGCCATCAATTACTTGTACAAGGGGACTTCATTTTGACATGTCACACAATGAGCTTTGATCAAACTCCTCCCTCCATCTCTCTCCCTCATTACTATTCCACCCTTCCCAGTCCAATCTCAACAAGCTTTAGTGCTTCATTTCCATGCATTTCCATACAATGGGTGGATCCCATTCACTCTTCCTCACCCTCTCTGTTTTCCCTCCTGCTCCCACTACTACCCACACCCCAGTCAGGTCATGTTTCACCTTCCTAATATTCCTTTTTATTAAAAGAGTATGTAATTGTTCAAAGGGACTTCACCATGGTATTTTACACATGCATGAACAATAATCAGATTAATCATATCTCTCATATATATTATATATAGTAACCACCTAGCAGAGAAAAGGTAGATTGTGGCTAACAATCTTCTAATTCGCTAAATGCCACAAAGATACTTCCAGTGTTGTACACTGGTCTTTTCTGCTAGCCTAAGCAGCATCCTTAGCAAGTGTTAAATCAGTAACTCTCTCCTATTACCCTAGGTCACAAAGTTGCCCATGTGAGAAACAGCCAGCACAGCAATCCCAGCCTTTCAAATTCCATTTCTGAGCCTTGGGGACTCCTGTCTAGACCTATCATGTTCTCTGTCCATGGTCCTTGGTGTAAGTTTCTCATCTTTTCTGAATATTTACAGGGCACTCTGTCCATCTCGGTCCATTTTGTTTTACTCTTCCTGAAGATAGCTCAGTATCTCTTTCAGTTATATTTTCGTATCTCCAAAGATCAGTCATTTATATGCCACGTAACTGTATTTGAAATTGGATTGTTGCAAACATGCTAGGCAAATGGGGTGAAACACTGCTCAGCCATTTGCACACAGAGCAACAACAAACACAACTGTGCTTAGTTATTTTACTTACTAACTCTATAGGACATTTAAGAAGGACTAAACATATCTGAAATATGTTTGGCTTCCAAAAAGAATTTTAAAAGACTATTTATCTCTTCAAATAATATTTTTTGTGTGACTACTGTCAGAAGAAAGAAATCTTAAGTGTGGCTCAAAAGAGAGCAGATAAAATTGGATTGTTTTGATGCCCTATAAAATGTTGCCTGCTATGTCTCCAAGCTGACTCAGGAGCTCCATGTTTACACGGCGGTGCACTGGTGACCTCCATACAACCAGCCCAGCTCCTCTGGCACCAATAAGAAATCACATTTTCTCTCTTAATCCCTATGCTTCCTGTTTCCCTCCCCCCCAACACACACACACACACACACACACACACACACACACACATACACACCTTGTATGAGTCAAATGGTTCTTTTCTTTTCAAATAGCCACTAGACTTTTCTGGGCCTGGAGCTTAAACTCAGGGTCTAGGTACTGTCCCTGAACTTTTTTGCTTAAGGCATGTGCTCTACTACTTGAGCCAGAGCTCCACTTCTGGCTTTTTTTTTTTGTCGGTCACAGGGCTTGAACTCTGGGCCTAAACACTGTCCCTCAGATCTTCAGCTCAAGGCTAGAATTCTATCACTTGAGACATTGTGCCACTTCTAGTTTTCTGAGTGGTTTATTGTAGATAAGAGTCTCACGGACTTTCCTGCCTAGGCTGGCTTTGAACCGTGATCCTCAGATCTCAGCCTCCTGAGTAGGTAGGATTACAGACCTGCCCAGCTCACTTCTGGCTTTTTTGGTAGTTTACTGGGGATACGAATCTCATGGGTTTGTTTGCCTGGTCTGGCTTCGAACTATGATCCTCAGATCTCAGCCTCCTGAACACCTAGGATTATTGTCATGTGCCACTGTCACCCAACAATGTATTTTGTATTCTTTATTGTAATGCAGCTCCCTATTAACTACATCATGATGAATGTTCCAAAGTTAACATTACCTATTCACATATTTCTCCTCACCAAAAAAAATTTTAAGACAAAGTAAAAACATAATACATGAACACATAAACATAGATAACATCAGTATTTAACAATATCTAGAAACTTGAAGATTTGTCTTCACATTTTTACTTTATGTGTATTTAATCTATCTGAACCAAATTTTTCAAAATAGATTTGAGGTTTATGGAAGAACACTCATATTAACTTTTTTCTTTGAAGTCCCTTGTGGAGATGCTTTGTCCAGTGAAAACATTTTCTCTCAGAGCATAAGGTTTTAATTCTTGCTTTCCCATACCACTTCTTTTCATTATCTAGGAGTACCTGTCAATGATCTAATGTTTCTTGATTGCTGGGCTGACACTTAGCAAGATTGACAATCCATTGTCCCCTGCCTTCTACAAGTTCACCTATCTCTCTGTGCTCTATTGGAAAAGGCTTTGAGTGCAGGAAAAGGTTTGTTTGGCTTTTTTTTAAGTCACTGTGCATCATTCTTCCAAAGCTATTCCAAAATATCTTATGCCCCTCAACCCACTCTGCTGTGATATGTTTTTTCCTCTTCAGAGCTAAACTGAGTCTTTTAAAAGGAACAGAGATGGTTGTGGAGGGGAAAAATAAAATCTATGGTCCAAAGAATGGATAAACATTCCAAAGAGGTTCATGATTTTCCCCCAACAGGTCTGCCCATTCCTACAAATTGCATTTTTGTAAGAATAGTCCCGAAGTGAGTCACAACAACAAAGAAAACAGAAAGTTTCTCAATGTGACAGAGGAAGAGAATCTTTTTTATTTGAATTTGCATGTTGTTTATATTTTCAAGCAGGAAGAAAGGGGATTTCACTCTCATTGAGTATATCCAGTCATGAGTTCTTTGCCCAATTCCCCTCCGCAGGAAATATTTGGAAGGGGGGGGGGAGACTATGATTCAATTTCCCTTCCTTTCATCTCATTTATTCTTTCATTCATCTTTTCCAACATGCCACGAGTCAAGTCTATGCCAGTGTGGATTCCAAACTTCAATTCTAACCACATCACTCCACCAATCCCTCCTCATATTCACAAGTCCAACTTTCCATCTTTACAAAATTCGTCATAAACCTTCCTTCTTCTCCACTATTAGTTCCCTCGCGTGATAGTGGCTGAGCTAACCTTCTCCGAGTGGTCTCCTCCTCCCTCTCTCTGCTTGCCTAACACAATATTTTTCTGAAATGCCTCGTTCCCTTCTCCTTCAGTGTGTACTCTCCTGGCCTATAAATAACTATTTGTATTTCACCTAGAATCATTCTCAGAGGAATGTTCTTGCTTTAATTCATTTTGCACACAATTCAATGGAAATATTCTTGCTTTATCGCCCTTTGCACACGGTTTGCTGTCCCTAGACTGGTGCATAACCAACTTCCAATAGGTTCTTCCTATTCTCATCATTCTTGAATTGCTCGATGAATAAAACATAAGTCTCTACCACTGCCAGTTGTAAACAATTGTCTTTCCTTGTGTGGGAGAATGATGCGAGCTCTTGTCCTGTGTTGGGGTGGCATCCTGATGCCAAGCCCCAGCCTGATCAGTACATGTTGACATGCTGTCATGAGGCAGCCCGGGAGGGAAGGAGAGGAGAGTCCTGAAGTGGTCCTGTGTGAGTGGGCAAGGTGGGGGACAGAGATAGTAGGCAGAAAAGCAGGAGAACAACATGAAAGTGATACCGTCGGGGAAATAGCTGTACAGAAACTTGTCTCGTTGTAGTCAAGTGACCCGGGGCAGAGTTTCAGGAGGAGATGTTGGGAATCCTAGTTGGATACAAAACATGGGAACGCTACGAAAGGAATAGAAGAATCAGGTGCCGGTGGCTCACACCTGCCATCCTAGCTACTCAAGAGGCTGAGATCCTAGGAGGATGGTTTGAAACCAGCCTAGACAGACAACTCCAAGAGATTCGTCTCTCCAGTGAACCAGCAGAAAGCTGGAAATGGAGGGAGATGAGGCTCAAGTGGAGAGTGCCACTAGTCTTGAATGGAAAAGTTAATGGAATAAAAGAGCTGGCAGCAAGGAGAAATATAATATGAGGGAAATTCCAAGCCATCCCAGACAGAACACAGTTCTGGAAGCCTCATAGGATATGTTGCAGGGCGGGAAGGGGGTGGGGGTGGCATCGGGCAGCGGCAAGGGGACTTTGACATTTATCTAAATACTCCTCGGATCAGTAGTAGTCAGGGATATCAAGTGAGAAGTCTTACATATCAGAATATTAAGTCCAGCTGTGGGACTACAAAACCCAGAGGTTGCGGGGGTGGGGCAGGGAGAGCTCGGGGTGAGTGAATGGGAGTAAGATTTTGATTAGCTTTGATGAAGGGGTTTTTCTATTGCTATGTTTCCATTTCTCAATCTGGGAGATGGAAAGAGCCAGGCTTGCCCTTTGCCGGGCTGGATCGTTGTGAAATTTAAATGTGAAGGGTGCGAGGGAGGGCAGCCGCTGAAAGCCAAAAGATAAATAAATGATCGCTGCGGCTATTGTTTTCTCTATTTGGGATTGCAGATTTCCGTGAGTTCAGTGGAGAAGCTCACAGGCCACCAAACTCTCTTAGGCAAAGCAGCGGAGGATGATCATGTGGACGAGCTTATTTTGAAAGCTACTGTTTGGAGACTATGCGAGCGGATTAAAGACTTCTAGGGCAGCTGAAGTTACCACCATAAAAATAGCATCTTCCACCAGCTCAGAGACCACCCCTTTTATTTCCTTCAACCCTCCCCAATGTCCCAATTTATACATATTCTTCTATATCATTCTGAAGGGACAGAGTTTCATTGGGATTGACTGACTTAACCAAAGCCGCGTTGTTCATTTTATCCCAATGCTCTCTGATTTCACGGACACGACTATACTCACTAAGTCCTTTAAAAACTCCAGTATTAGCTTTGATGATATGGACATTTGAACTCTGGGCTCCTAGTTTGCTAGCTGAATGTTCTTCCACTTGAGCCATGTGCCTTAGCCCCCTTCCTTTTTTTTTTTTTCATTGATGTAGTTATTTTGAGATAGAGTCTCACATCTTGACATAACCCACCTGGGCTGTGATTCTCCAGTTTACATATCTTGCATGAGCTAGGATGACAGACGTACACCTTCAACACCCAGCTTTCTCCTGTTGAGATGAAATCTCTCTTGAATTATTTCACCCAGGTTGGCTTCAATTCACAATTCTCCCACTCTTAGTCTCAGAAGTAGCTAGGATAACAGGTGTGAACCACTTGTGCCCAGCTAATAGAAATCTGTGTAAAGATGAAGAAATCCAACCACCGTCTACCCTCAATACTGAAATACCTCCAATCCTCCTCGGGACATGCTGAATATGGAGACTTGTTTTTCTCACATGTGGCATCAATTTGCTGGGTGAGATATTCGCCAAAGGTTTCCCCCTTTCTAAAGCCCTCTAGTCCATATTCCACAATCCAATTCCTTGTGTCAACCAAACTATACTCATGCCTAGAATGGTTTAGTTATCAATTGTGACACAAGGCTCTCTGTAGTAGTGGGCTGATGAAAATACTAATTTGATTTAAGGTGTTTCCCAATGTGCATAGTATAAATATGACCACCCATAGCCGTAGGAGGTCACTGAATGCAGGTCACTGAATGGGGATGGGGCCTTCATGATGAGATTCGTATCATTCTAAGAAAAGACATATGAAAGCTCACATGTGTGCTCTCTGTGTGTGTGTGTGTGTGTGTGTGTGTGTGTGTGTGTGTGTGTGTGTGTGTGTGTGTGTGTGTGTGTGTGTGTGCCTCTTTCGCCCTGTCTGGTTTCAGGGATTCCAATCTATAGCTGATTGGTCTTGTGGGTTTTCAAGCTATAGCATTATGGGAGCTTTAAGCAGAGTGAAATCATTTACCTCCTGACCATGAAGCACAAGAGAACGGAAGAGACCAAGATCCCCAATGATCTCACAACCTCTCCCTAGGCACCATCTCCTGAAGTTTCCCTTGCTTCCCAAGCTGGTGACCGAGCATTTAATAGTGAGCCTTGCTGAAATATTCCAGAACTCAAATGACCATATTGTATCTTATTGTATCTTCTTGCTCTCTTTCTCTCTCTTCTCTCCCTCTCTTTCTCTATTTATTTCCTTCCTCCCTCCTTCCTTTCTTCCCCTCCCTCCTTCTTTCCCTTCTCTTTCTCCTCTTTCCTCTCCCTCCCTTCTTCTCTCTTTCTTCCCTCCTTCTTAAGCTCAGTTGAGGCAATCTACTTCAAGTCTTAAGTAAAGATTAAGTCTCTTATATAAAACAAAAATATGTAATCAGGACTATTAGATGAGCCATTTGTTGCAGTGTAAAGAAATGTGTTCAGTGACCTAAGAGATATTGAAGACTTACAGCTCTATTGTTACTTTAAATTTTCTATTATGCTCAATAAGTTGACAGATGAGTAATATAAGTCCCAAATTACCACTATAAAAACCCTGGCTGGCCGGACACCAGGGGCTCATGTCTGTAATCCTAGCTACTCAGGAGGCTGAGATCTGAGGATCATGGTTCAAAGCCAGCCCAGGCAGGAAAACTCTGTGAGACTCCTATGTCAACTAGACCACTAGAAAACCGGAAGTGGCACTGTGGCTCAAGTGGCAGAGAACTAGCCTTGAGCTTAAGAGCTCAGGGACAACACCCAGGCCCAGAGCTCAAGCCCCATGACTGACAAAAAAAATTAAATTAAATTAAAAAAGAAAAACCTGGCTGCACCTGTGTGCCTTCCATTCCCTTAAAAAAAAAAAGTAAGGCAACAAAAAAGGGGTTATTCAGGCTTTTCTGCATTCCTGGCCATTTTCTAACATGATTTATGCAGCTGCAGGCACAATAGGACAAATGTATTTGAGAAGCAAATGTTATTAATTAAGAGAAAAAGGAAATTAGTAGGTAGAGATGAAAGTGATCATGGACCCTTTTCCAACTTTATTTCTTATTGTTGTTGGATATAATTACGATACTTGCTTACTCAAATTGAAATGAGTATGTGACATACAAAGCTCTCAGGATAAAAACCAGGCTCATATGAGTGAATGAAATATTCAAAATGATGTCCAAATATTTCTAAAAATGGAGTCTCTGTGACCTCACATCCAGTCAGGATTGAATCCAGTAAGTTTCAATCCAGGATTGAAGCTGATCGTGAAATTACGCTGGGGGAAATATATATATGATCATTTGCTCTCTTTGGTTCTATTATTACCACACAGGCAACAAGCAGAAGGATACAAAACAATTGTATTTGGATAATTTGAAGAACAGGAAATAATTCATAGAATGCCTCACCATCCACATTTTCAAGCAATCAACAACAGAAGGACTACAGGATAATTCTGGCTACCTGACCAACAACACACAACCAGCTCAAACACTGTTAAATAAATGCATTTGTTAAAGAACTACTGGGCAAGGAATAAGTGATAATTATATAATACTCTTAAAAGGCTTTAAATAGTAACAGGAGCTCACGGGTAACAAACAGTGTTTATTCGATTGTTAAAAGGTTTGGAAAGATGAAAACCTTTTTCTTGGAACTCAGAATAAAGCATGTTTATTTGTTTTAATGAATTTCCTAAGGCTTCTGAGGACAGAGAATATCATGTTGTGAGTGATGTTTTAGTTGTTTTACACATAAAGAAAATGGCACCAGGCCCACGAGCATGCACTTCCCAAGGGAGGAAGCCCAGGGTGGATGAGGTACAGCGAGGTACTTACTTTTCCTAAGCAATTTGAAACCTTGACAGTAGGTTACAACAGGAGAACCTGCAGGTAAAACATTAGGAAGAATTTTGATGATAACTGGAATCTTAAGACTGATGACAGCATGATTTCTTGAGAGATGGATGAATGGAACTATGTATAAGACTGAGATAAAGCTGGTAAGTAGGGAGACCATACTACAATAGATAGAAATGGGCCAGAGAGACAGTCTGTGACGAATTCAAGCTGCTAGACACACATCTGTTGCTGACTGGATGATCCCTGAGAATCTAATTTGCCCTCTGTTTCCTCATCCACCAAAGAAGAATTCAGTGTCACCTATGTCACAAGACTATTCTGAGAAATCAGTGCAATAATAATGATGGATCCCCCCCCAAAAAAATGAAGTTAAAAAGAAGTTGTACACTGGGTGCTGGTGGCTTTTACCTATCATCTTAGCTACTTAGGAGACTGAGACATGAGGATCATGGGTTGAAGCCAGCATGGGCAGGAAAGCCTGTGAGACTGTTATCTCCAATTATCCTTCTAAAAAAAGCTGTGGCTCCAGTGGTAGAGTGCTAACTTTGAGCACAGCACCTGAGATCAAGCCCTAAGACTGGCACACAGGAAAAAAGAAAGAAAGAAGGAAGGAAAGGAAGAAAGAAAGAAAGAAGGAAGGAAGGAAGGAAAGAAAGAAGGAAGGAAGGAAGGAATGAAGGAAGGAGGAAGGAAGGAAGGAGAAAGAAAGAAAGAAAGAAAGAAAGAAAGAAAGAAAGAAAGAAAGAAAGAAAGAAAGAAGGAGTGAAGGAAGGAAGGAAGGAAGGAAGGAAGGAAGGAAGGAAGGAAGGAAGGAAGGAAGGAAAGAAGGAAGGAAGGAAGGAAGGAAGGAAGGAAGGAAGGAAGGAAGGAAGGAAGGAAGGAAGGAAAGTAGAAGGGAGGGAGGGAGGAAAGTAGGAAGGAAGGAGAAGAAAAGAGAAATGAAAAGAAATTACATAATAATCTCTCACTTAGGATTTTTTGTAGACTTTGCATGTGTGATGTAGCCATTCTGGAATTAGACTGAACAACAATACTCAAGTGAGATTGTATACAGTACCGTGTCATTCTATAAAGAATGAGATAGTTGAAAGTGGTTAAAAGCAATGGTCTGGAACTAAAAATGGAAAGATTGGGCAAGATATTAAACACAAACCAACCACAACAACCTCCCAAGTTGTAACAAGGATTGGGCAATAGAATAGTGGCCTGAGTCACTGTGACAGAGAAGACTCAACAGAGAAATCAAGGATAGGTTAGCAAGCAGACAAATCCATGGTGGAATGACTGCACATACAGACTCCTTGAAGTTGATGATAGGAAATGGTTTTTCCAATCCCCATCCAGTTTATTTTTAACTTCTTCATGAAATGTAAAATAATTCACATGACAATTTGATTGAGACCTTATGGGTACCATTGCCATTGTGCAAGACAACCACATTTAGGGTAGAAAGCTTTTGCCAAATGGTAACAGAAGATGGCCAGCCTGAGAGAGAGTGGAGAAGGTTGAGCAACAATTTAGAGAATTTGGGAGAAGAGGCCACCGGTGTAGATAATCTAAATCAAAATGTTGATGGTCATTGTTAAAGTCTCCTCACGTTTGTGTTAGTCTTCCATGGTCTTAATGAAATAGAAACTAATATAAACCCCCAACTCAGGATCTTTAATCCACTTCCTCTTGTTTGTATGATGGGATGGCTCTTCCAAGACAGTTTGAAGTCTTAGGCATCTCTCAATGTTTCTTCCCTACCTGAGAGTTTAACTGTTTCTACAGTTCACAAAATCCATAGGCAACTGTGAAAGTATGTATATTTGGATGGCTAGCTTTGTGTCCTTTAGGATTTAGGATTGCAGCCTGATATGCATGGAAGTTTTAAAATCACTGGGGCTGAAGGTGTGGTTCAGTGGCAGGTGGGTCACTTTCCTAGTTTGTATGAAGGTCCAAGTTCAATCCTCAGCATTGCAAAGAAAGAAATCTCTTTAAAGGCTAAAGGTCAATGTCCATGCAGTTTTACACATGCTGTTCTTAATTTTCCTTTACTTTGGAGCACTGTTAAGAGTTGGTTGGTTTTTTTTTAAGATCTCTATTCCATTGTTGTCTAGCTCGGGCAGTTTAAGTCTTACATGTATGCTAGAGAACGACAATAATTCAAGTAATGAGAAATCAGCCCCTCCAATCAACATCACAGGTACACACAGTGCTGTTGCTGGGAAATTTCCTAATCTCATCTGTGCATCTGTGTTTGTTTAGTATCTGAGTATGCTTGGATGTGCTTTTACAAATGGCTATCTATAAATCCACACCCCCTCTTCTACCCCCCACCCCCCGCCACCATCCAGTAGGTAGTTTGGACTTTTACAAGGGCAATCCAAAATCCTAATAAAAAATATTTTTATAACAATTCTGTTTAGATAAAGAGCATATCCCCCATCCCTGCCCACTAAGGAACTCAAAGTCATTTTCATTAAGCCGTTATAAGATGTCTATGTGGTAATTTGGAATCAGCAGCTCTCAGTGGCTCTCAGTTTCACAGCAGGATCAGGGGAGAACTAAGCCCCTAGCCAACATGACAGAGTCTTAGGGTACAAAACTCAGCTTTCCAAACCAGCTAAGCTGATTTACTCTCCACAAAGGCATTTTACTGGAGCACAAGCCACACAAAATGTGAATTAAATCAACT
Organism: Dipodomys merriami; assembly: GCF_024711535.1. Lineage (NCBI taxonomy): Eukaryota > Metazoa > Chordata > Mammalia > Rodentia > Heteromyidae > Dipodomys > Dipodomys merriami. The sequence goes on along the minus strand of NW_027205826.1, from coordinate 7,111,555 downwards.
TCAGAAAAAATGAGAACCTAACCTGCAAAACATAAACATACTTCAGTATACAGTAGAGAGATAGGGACTGAGAAGTATGAGGACAAAATTGTAAGATCAACAATGCAATTCTCTCCTCCACATTTCTAAGGAAGATGTACCACTCCCACTCTGGGAGTGCATATGATCTGTGTAGTATGCATGTAAGTGATGTGATAAATGTAACAAGAGATTGCTTAACATGAAATAAAAAAAGACTGATTTTCCCCCTCCACCGCCACCCCCTCTTTCCTGCAAAAAATCAGAAAGCCAGACGCTGGTTGCTGCCTGTAATCCTAACTGTTCAGGAGGCTTAGATCTAGGTACCACAGTTTGGAGCCAGCAGACAAATACAAAGAATCTCCAATTGGCCAACAAAAAGACCAAAATAGAGATGTGTCTCAAGTGGTACACCACCAGCCTAGAGCAGAAATAGCCAAGCAAGAACATGCGGCCCTGAGTTCAAATCTCCATATCAGCACAGAAAGTAAATACTTGGAATAACAATAAAAAAAAATCCCTAGAGTAATTTACCAAGAAAGCTTGTTGCTAACACTTTTACAACAGTAAAAATGAAACATTACTTTAAAATTCTGTCTCCCAATGATGACTTTCCAAATGAGAAAAAAAAGAAATACATTGATTTTTGGTTGCCATAAGACTGAGAATTGACTGTATACCTAGGAAGAAGAAACAGTGAGAATTAAAGCATAAAACACAATTTTATTCGAGGTTTACAAATTTAGCTATATTCTCATGTTAAAAAGGAAAGCCAGTGCTGGTGGCTCACGCCTGTCATCCTAGCTACTCAGGAGGCTGAGATCTGAGGATCCCGGTTCAAAGCCAGCCCGGGCATGAAAGTCCGTGAGACTCTTATCCGCAATAAACCACTAGAAAACCAGAAGTGGCGCTGTGGCTCAAGTGGTAGAGAGCTCGCTTTGAGCTGAAGAGCTGAGGGACAGCTCCCAGGCCCAGAGTTCAAGCCCCATGACTCACAATAAATAAATAAATAAATTTAAATATATATGCACAAATATGTGTATGTGTGCATGTATACACATGTATACACATATACATATAATTTTTTAATGTGTAATCTTTTTCATCTCCAGGCTTCTATCTAGTCATTATTGTCATTGACTAATATTACACATCATGCAAGTCACTCACAATACACACACCCTGGAGAGCAATGAGTATTGTTGAATATTGTAAAGGGTTCCTCAGCTGCAAACCTTGTGCTGTTTCCTGAGTCCCTCTGGAATCACAAACAAGAGCACAAAGAGCGCTTGCCATGACTGGGAAGCAATATTTTGTTATGCAAAAGAAATCCACTGTGTGCCTCTGCCTCTGGTGAAACTAGAAAATAAATTGATACTGATGTCGATTTTTCTAGAAGTAGGCCAATGCCCACAGAAACTAGCAGTGAGAGACCCTGTGTCACACCAATACAAAGAGCCAGGCAAGGGCTATGTGGTGAAGAAGACATTTAAATCACATCCCAGTGACGGGATTGAGCAGGTAACATTACCCATAG